>NW_025335297.1:229592-360579 GCF_004798865.1 Varanus komodoensis
TGTTGTTAATGAAAAGATTAAACAGGATCGGCCCCAGGACAGAGCCCTGGGGGACCCCGCTTGTCACTGGCCGCCATCCCAATGATTCCCCGCTAATGGTTACCCTCCGCTTTCGGTCAGTCAACCATGCCCTAATCCACCGGACAGTGCTTCGGTGTATCCCAAAACTCCTCAGTTTCCCCACCAGGATATCATGGGGCACTTTGTCAAAGGCCTTGCTGAAATCCAGGTATATCACATCCACTGCATCCCCTCCATCCAGCCCTCTCGAAACCTTGTCATAGAATTCCACAAGGAGTTCTAGTTTGCTGTACTTCATTTGCTGGGAGGCACAAAGTGATGGTCCACATTGGCTTCCCGAGGCGGAGCAGGAATGGCCCTCCCCCACTGCCTCCCTCAGTCAAGAGTCACCCGTGTCAGAGAGCACTGGACAATCCCCCCCACTCCCCCGGCAGCAATAAAATGCGGCAATATAAACAGTCAGTGCAGGCTTAGCCCCCTCGGCAGTGTCAGGAGGGCCATGGGACTTCTGAGAACCCAGAACCGAGGTTGGAAAATTGCTCTGACCTTGGATGTCAGCATACGCACTTGGATCCTCTCCCACGCCCTTGCAGAGCTGCTTCTCGGGGGTCAGAAGAGCTGCTTCAGCAGTGCCAGCTGCTTCCCCAAGGTCATGAGGGCTTAAGGGTTGAGGAGACGGTTTGACTTCCCGGCAGCACCACAGCTTCCTCCCCTCCCCTCTGCAGAGCTGCAGTTGGACATCCAAAACCAGCCGCTTAGGCAGCCTCTGCCTCTGTGCCTTTTC
The DNA here is from genome assembly GCF_004798865.1 of Varanus komodoensis. NCBI lineage: Eukaryota > Metazoa > Chordata > Lepidosauria > Squamata > Varanidae > Varanus > Varanus komodoensis. Next base: position 230,398 of record NW_025335297.1, read on the forward strand.
CACTGCATAGAGGATGCCCGTGATCCTCCAAGTTTGGACACCTGTTGGACGGCATCCTAAATAACTAAAGGATTTGCAGTCCTTTCATGACTCCCAAATCAAGTATCTGCCCCATGCTGACTCTGTACAGTTTCCTGGGTCAGGTGCATCGTGGCACAGAAACAGTCACTTCCCCTCTGAACTCAGTAGTTGGTTTTAGCCTCAGCCCACTCGTCTGTAAAATGGGAAGATGATGATATTGTCTTGCCTTGCTGCGTCGCTGTGCTACACCTTGATAATGCGGAGGAAGCATGCTGAATGAATCCCTAAAAAGCACTACCCAAATGTTAAGCAGCACTCATTGAAACCAACTGCAGTGATATTCCCGAGGATCTGGGGAAATGACAGGGTCTTCAGCTGGCACCAAAAAGATGTGTTAGGTAAGCCTCCCCAGAGAAAGTGTGACAGCTGAGCAGTCTTGTCTTCTGGGGCCCTCTGCCACTTCCTAATCTCCCTGGAGAAGATGTCCCAGAGGCCTAGCACCACAGTCAAGCAGACCATCTCCAGCATTGCCACCTGTCTGGAAGAAGAATTTCCAAACGTGGAAATATATAGGCAGGTTTTATGTAGAAAAATACAGCCTAACACAAGTCCCATTCGTTTCAGTGACTGGGGTTCCGACCACACAATAACCTGTACACTAGGGTTGTGTATGAGTATTAAACAGGAGATAGTTGTTAAGACATGGTTTATCATGTTCAGTCTCCCCAGATGTGCTAATCAGCAATGGCTTATTAACCAATTACTATTAATGAAGAGTACACATGGTTCATTATGTTCACCATGGTTTGTTATCTCAGCTGGGTTCAGACAATGCAACAACCCACTTTTTTAACAACAGCCCCAGTCAACCCTTGACTGTGAGTTGCTGTGTTGCTTGAATCCAGCCAGTGTGTCTACTCTAAGTAGGACTAGCATTGGATTTAGCCAATCAAGAACAACAGAAGCAGACCCTTGCGGGAGCTGGCTAACAGCAGGGGGCCTTTTGCCACGGCCACCCAGATGCGGGGCATGAGGGCGGTAGCCCCCGTCCACTGGTACTCCCCAGGGGGTCTCATTCAGAGGCATCCTTTCCATTCAGAAGGCCGCGAAGAGCTATCATGATGACCAGCGGCCACGGACAGCCTGCTTTGCCACAGATTTTTCCCGTCCCCAGTTAAAGTCGGCGCCGTCACGCAGCAGTGAGATCCACAGCTGCACCGTGTGAAGAAGTGCTTCTTTTGTTTGCCCTGAACCTGCCACCACTCGGCTTCACGGGATGACAGCGACAAAGGGAGAAACATCTCTTTCCAGCTCAGAGAGCGCCAAAACAACACCCTCGGGGCATTCTATGGTGCAAACAAACCCCGCCCAATTTCAGATTAAAGTGTTTAATGAAAACCTTGGAAAGTAGTAGGCTGCCTGTCTTCCTTCCTTCCTCCCCCCACCCCCCCATTCTCCAGCCTTGCTTCTCTCTCCCCATTACCCCTTGCCTTGCCAAGCCTCCACTGCCGGCATTGCATGACTATCCCCATACCGGTGGGCGGTGTCCAGAGCAGTTGCCCACATTCCCAGAAGACACAGACCAGTCCAGAAACATGCCGGGGACCCCCATTCTGCACCCCAGGCCGGAGATCCCGGACTGTGACTCTGCCCTTTGCTTGCGCCAGACATCACCTTGCATGGGCGGATCCAGACCTGGCCATTGAGCCTGGGAGCTCGGCCAGGCGGCCGTTCGGTTCCACCCCACCCACAATCTGCGGGTGAGGCCTGACCACTGAAGGAAACAGGCCGCGTGTTTGCCTGATCTGGGTCTATTCACAGGGAGCATCTGTCGGGAGGGGGGTCTCGTGGAAGGACCATCCCACACTTGCAGGCCCACATATAAACCATGGGAGACCATCATGTGATTGTCCCCGGAGTACATGTCTCTCCCACGCACATGTCCGTTCGACACACTGAGTGCTGCTGCCAGAGACAACGGAATGGAAATGTCCGTCGTTCTGCGTGTTAGTGGCATCCCTCCTCCTCACAGGGGTGTGTGTTATCTGCATGGATGGTGTGGCTGTGTTTGAGAACAAAGGAAATAGAGAACAAAGAAATAACCACAAGAAGCAGCTACTTTGGTGCCTGTGCATGTGAGTGTGTGTGTGTGGGAGGGGTGCATCTCAGCTGTGGAGCACTTGCTTTGTATGCAAATCCCCCAACTTGGGAGCAGGCAGCTTCTGTTCAGAGAATCCCAGGCTAGGCAGGGCTGGGAAAGGCCCTGACTATTTCCAGATGGGTAGTGCAGAGTCCCGGAACAAATCGATCACCCTTGTTCTGTCGCAAACTATAAGCAGGCTTTCCACACAAGCCTGGCTTGCTAAGATTGTTTCCAGGGTGCCTTACAGTGTGGAACCCTCTCAGGACAGCGTGCTAACATAAAACCATGCAAAGTGGATAAAATTAAAAACGTAAAAAAAGCTGTTAACTATTACAAACCAGTGGCTAGAATTATCAAAAGGCCCGTGAAAACGGGTTGGCCTTCAAAGCTTTCCTGGAGGACTGCAAGGGAGGGGCCTGATGAATCCCATTAATCTATCTGGAATATTGTCCTTTTCCTGTAGGTTCATCCTGCCATGTTCCACCCACACCCTGGCTTTGACACAGCTGGCGTGGATGAGCTGCAATTCAGCTCAGTGGCTATTTCTTCAAAATACCAAAAAAAAAAAAAAGAAAAGAAAAGAAAAGCAACAAGCAATAAAAAAAAAAAAGATTATTTAGCACTAAGCCAAAAGGAGTCTTATGTTTGTTTTGATGGAAAATGGTGATTTGGAGACATTCAATTAGGGGAAAAAATCCCTCCACTTTCTAAAATGGTGGTGATTTGGTGAGAGTTTTTTTTTCTCTCATTATCTTTAAAATTGCTATAACACCCTTTAATCTAAGCAATTTTTGAAGATTTGTTTTGAATTATGGTTGGAAAAAGTGTTTTATTGCTAAGGAAACACTGGATTAAAAATAAAGAAGCTGAGAAAATAGCACACACTGCAAAGGTGCAATAGTAGTACTGAGGCAGCCTTATTCAGGTGAATCTTATGATGGAACCTTCTCACACTGGGGAGAGGCCACAAGTGGAGTTCAGTCCTGGGCCCACGGCTCTGCAACATTTATATTAAAGATTTGGTTGAGGAGAGGCAGTAACGCTTGTCAAATTTACAAATGGCATAAACTGGGTGGGACAGCTAATGCCCTGGAAGTGAGAAACAACATTCAGAGTGATCAGAATTCAAAAGCTGGACTGAAAACAACACAATGGAATTCAGTAGGGACAAATGCCAAGTTCTGCACCTAGGGGGGAAAAGTCAAATGAACCGTTACAAGAAGGGGGATACACTTGGCTCAACCATACTGCAAATAAGAAGGATCTTGGAATTGTTGCAGATCTCAAGCTGAATATAAGTCAAGAATGTGATGTGGCTGCAAAAAGGGCAAATGTTCTTTAGGCTGCATTAGCAGAAGTATCACTTCCAAATCCCATGAAGTACTAGTTCCACTTCACTCAGCACTGATTTGGCCTCATCTGGAGTACTGTGTCCATTTCTGGGCACCACAGTTGCAGAAAGATGCAGACAAGCTGGAAAGGGTTCAGAGGAGGCCAAGGAGCTTGGCCTGGGGTCTGGAAGCAAAGCCCTGTGAAGAGAGATTGAAAGAACAGGCCATGTTATGTCTTCAGAAGAGAAGATTGGGGGAAAGATATGACTGCATTCTTCAAGTACAGTAGTACCTTGGCTCATGAACTTAATCCGTTCCATGACTCTGGTCACAACCCTAACTGGTCATAAGCCAGGTCAAATTTCCCCATAAGGTTCAATGTAAATAAGGTTAATCTGTTTTATAAATATATATTTTTAATTACAGGGAAGATGGGCACGATCATGGGTGCGCTCGGGGGGGGGGGGAGACGGGCACAATTGTGGGAGCACACGGATGGGGGAGACAGGTGCGATTACAGGCGCACTTCGGGGGAGACGGGCGAGACATGGTCGTGCTGCTGCAGGGAAGGTGGGCATGATTGTGGCCATCCCCCCCCCCCCCATGAGCACGACAATGATCTTGCCCATGCAGGGAAGACGGGCGTGATCGTGATCGTCACCTGATGCAGAATTCGCAACCTGAGGAAATTTTTTCCTGAAATTTCTGTTCGCGACCCGACTTGGTCGTGAACTGAGGCATTTGTAAGCCGAGGTATCACTGTACTTGAGAAGTTGTTACAAAGAGGAAGGCCATGATCTCTTCTTGGTAATCCGAGATTGCCAATTGCGGAATATTGGGCTCCAGTTACAGGAAGACAGATTGCAGCAGAACATCAGGAGAAACCTCCTGACTGTGAGACAAGTGAAGCAATGGAACCAATTAGCTAGGGAGGTGGAGGGCTCTCCCACACTGGAGGTATCCAAGATGCATCTGGAGTCCAGCACTGAGCAGGAGGGATGGATCTGATGGCCTTCTTGGCTGCTTCCAACTCTATGATTCTGTAAGGACAAATGCCAACTTCTGCACCTAAGAAAAATAAACCAAATGCATTGTTGCAAGATGGGGGAAACTTGGCTCGATACAAATATGAGCCAGAGTTGCAGTCCAGCCAAGAGGCCAGGGCCCCTCACAGAGGGCAGCCTGTATTTGAAGAGCTTCACAGGACTCCTCGAGTGTGAGGAGGAAGAAACCTCGTCAGGGAAAGCCTTCTGACCCCTGAAATGATCTCTCAGCCATGAGCGAGTGGGTAGCATGCCCACTTAAGCTGGCTTCTCTGCGATGATCAGAAGTATTGTATCTCCGTTTAAATTATAGTAATTATTTCTAAATTTGCATCTGTGCCTCTAAATTAGCCTATGCAAATACCACACAGATCTGTGCCCTCTTTTTTGCTGCTGTTTAAGCAAGCCCCTTATCTGGAGGGCACTCATTCCCCTTCTCTCGAGTAGACCACACAGCGCTCAGGGGATTGCAGGGCCGACTCTGTCAAAGGCTATTTTCCCACATATACGGAGATGCTCATTGTCTGAAATTTCATCTTGGCAGGATTCAAGGGCAGGCCTTTAAAACCTTGCAAATAGTTTGCAGCACCTCTCTCCGCTCTCCTCAATGCTGCCTTAACTGTTCGGTGAGGGTATTTAAAACCCAGAACTTGGGGTACTCCATCCTCATGCTCCGACTGGGTGGGGAAAGGGGGGCAAAGGAGTGGCCCCTTCTGCCCAAGGACTCCCTGGGCCATGTCCCCCCGCCCCATAATCGGACACCTACGGCAGCCACCCTGTCTTCGTGCCCCCAAGCCGGGCCAGAAGGAGGCTGCCGGCGACATCCGCCGAGCTGCTGCTACTGCCGCTGCCTCGCCTGCCCTGCCCCCCCCGGCCCCACCCAGCGGCTCCGCGCCAAGTCAATTAGGCCCGTTAATCCCAAATCCCCGGAGCTGCAGATCACGAGCACAGCCAGCCATTAAATCTGGCGCACACGCATCGCGAGCCGCCTGCTGCCCAGGGCCTCGACGCAAGGGACAGCCCTGCAACTCACGCCAGGCCTTTCTCTGCCCCCGTGCAGGGCAGAACTGGATTAAGGGGACTATTATTAACCATTGCCTTGGGCCCCAGATTTGATTTCTGCGACTTAATGGCCGAGGCTGTTCCCATGCTGGAGAGCCTCACCCACGCCAGGGGTGAACTGCTAGAAAATAATCCCTTCTCCAGTTCTCCTGGCTTGATTAAATTTCTAACGTTTAGTTATTCCATTTGCAAACGCTTCATTAATATGCATGTGAGCACACGCAGCTGCTGGCCTGGCTGGGTACCCAACTTTACAGAGGGAGGTGTGGAAGAACAGGAGCCTGTGACCCACAGCCTGATGCAGTGGGGGGGGGGGGGGGGGTCCTGATCCAGCTCAGCCAAGCCCTCCCTTCCTCTTGTGGTAGGGAAAAGTTATTATCTCCAGCCAGAGCTGATTGGTGCCCTCCCCAGATGGGAGCTGGCAGGACCAGCCATGGAAGTGGCTGCCCAGTGAGTCAGGCCTGCTTACTTGTGAGTAGACGTGCAGCACGCAGCCTTGCTGTGGGCCCCCAGGCCATGTGTGTTTGGCCATGTAGAGAGATAGGAGGTGGTCCCTGAGACCTTTCCCAGGTTGGAATTGGGCTCTCTATCCAAGAAAGTTTCCCCACCTCTGCTCTGTTGGAAGGCACTCGCTCTCTGAAGAGCTGCCCAGTCCAAGTCCCATTTAAAGATAAAAAAAAACACACACACACAGGAGAGTAACAAAGGTTTGAAGTTGCCCATCTGTGTTAGCACACCAGACCCCTAGGCCATGGGGCACTATATTTCCCTTTAAATTGTAGCAATTGTTTAAAAATTTGCATGTGCATACAGAAATTAGCCTGTGCCGGTGCTGTGCAAAGCTGCACCCCCTTTGTGTGGTCTCTTGGGTGAAATGCAGTGGCTCTCCTCATATCTGGAGAAGAGGCTGTGTACTGTGGCGGGCAGCTTGCCCCAGCCCCACTGAAACTTCACAGACTGTGTCCTAGCCCTGTTGATGTCAGCCTTCCTATTTGGAGCAAGCCTTTTCGTTCCACGTTTTCTGCCACAGAACAGAAGTGTTGAAGAAAATGTATGCTCTGGGGCAGACTCGGTATGCATGGGCTGCCACACTCAACATTCGGGCGAAAGTCGCATCCTGCAAGAATCAAATGTGCATCTAAAAATGCATCCCACGTTCCCCTGGAAATTAGGCGAGTTCAAAAGCTCTCAGGTGAAATCAGAAGGTCAGAAAATTAAGACTCAGAAAATCTTGGCAGGAAAGCAGTTTCCAGTGTGTGTGCACACGCGCAAGCTCGCACTCGTGTGTGCATGCTGCTGATAATAGTATCCCCGGCATTGCTCACACAGCTGTTGTTTACCCTGCATTGCCTCCCAGTTTGTTTCCAACACAAGGTGCAGTTGATCTTTTCCAAACTCCAGTGCAACAGCAGACCCAAATATTTAAAAAAACAGGTGGACTGTTAACAGGTAGATTGAGGTTGGCAGAAGATTTGCAGCAGATCAGCAACACATTCTGACTCCCGGTTGTTTAACAACAGCAACAATAAAATGAATGTTTCCTCTTGAAATAGGCTGTTGAGACGGCAAATGTTTGCCATGACCACCAATGGACTTTTTTGTGAGCAGGGGTGTGAGCTCAGCCCAGTTCTGGTACTGAAAGCAAATTCCTAGGCTGGAAATGTGTTCAGAGGCATCTTGTTCTTTAATTCCAATGCCTTGCATTTTTTTCTGTGGTTCTGGCTGGCAGATTTTGGGACCCTGGTAGAACACAATCAAAAACAAAGTAGATTGCACAAGCTCGAAGTCTACCTTCCGTACAGATAAGACTGCCTGCTGCTGCTGCATGTACCTACCCAGCATGGGGATCATCCGCAGAGGCCATGTGGTGTGACTCCCTCCATGGTCTGACTGGCCTCAACACGGAAACAGGGCCTTCTCAGTGGCCGCACCAACTCCATCCTACAGGAAATCCAACCAGCCAGCCTGTTACAGGCCTTCCAACATACACTCAGATGTCTCTGCTTTAAGTGGGCCTCTGGTTTTAGTCCATCCATACTCTTGGTTTGCTGTTTTGAAAATGTGTTGCAGCTTTTGGGTATTGCTTGTCTTGCTGTTCTGTTTCTGCCCATGTTTTCTATGTATATGGACTTAGATCAGGGCTGTTGACCCTCTTTCAGTCTGAAGCTGAATTCAGTTATGGAGGAGCCCAAGGGCCGTACTCCGATGGCAAGGCAAAAACACCAGCAGCAGCGTTTCTGACAGATTTTCCCAGGAGCGTTGGATTTGACCCACAGGCCTGAAGTTCAGAAACCCGACAGAAACCCGACATATTACTACTAGTGATCTGATGGTGTGCTTTACTTCACCATCTTTACTTTTAGGCATACTGTCTAAAAAAAATCTAAAAAATCATTTGGGAGTCAGTCCCATTGAACACACAGGGCCCACTGAACATCTGGGTAAAGGTTTCTTGGAGGAAAAGTGGGCTCCTAAAGTAACAGCACAGTAAAACTATAAACTTGTAGGGGATTGTGCTTCAAGATAATCGTCAATGTGCTTTCTCAGGAGTAAACTGCACTTCGCACAGTTGGAATTCAATATGCATAGGACTGCAGGGAAAAAATTAATCAGGGTTCAGTGATTAGACATAAGAAAGTCCTACAACTTTCAGCATTTTTTCTGTCCAAACCTGGATAGAATTGCACTCTGGGTGTCCCGAGACGCTAGTAGTTGGATGGGCTATAAAAGCGTTTAATTAATTAATTAGCAGGACAAGCTGTTTTTTTGAATGGCATTGCCCATTACTGATCTTCGTACCAAGGAATTGCCAGTGAGTTTCTAAGATAGTCAGAGGTTCTTTGGAACATAGTTTGAAAAACACTGGTCCTTTTCTTTTCATCCTTGCCTTCTTTAAACCCGGATATTAAATTGAAGTTAATCAGATGAAGAAGGCTGCTAATTAGAGGGAGGTGGAAAATTAAAGAAAGGATCCTTTCCTAAGCTCAGACAAGAAGAGCTGGAGTTAGAATAAGGAGAATGAAGGTTGCCCCTCTGCTCTGCTTTGCCCTCCTCCTCCTCTTCATCCCGCCAGGTAAGTGAAAGTAACTCCGGAGCAGAGTCCAGGTGTCATTCCATCCCCGAAGATGTCATGCCGCTGAATGTGAATATCAGGAATGTGCATGGGACTTTGACAAAGACTGCTTGGTTTACAACCAAGGTGGGTTTTTAAAATTTCTGCTACTCTTGGTTGGAAGAGCTCAGGGGAATGTTGTGTCGTGGTTGTTCAAGAGGAGCCTAGCCAACTGAGAAGCAGCAAGGGATGGGAACCCTGGACTGGCACACCAGCCTGCTTTGAAAGGCGCTGGAGCAGGGAAGGGCAGGCAAGCCTAGGTGGCAGATGTTGGCAGGCTCTGAGCCGAGATCAGAAATGCCAGATCGGCACTGAAAATAACAAGGGATTTATGGAAAACGGTGGCCTCTGCCCCATCAGGAAATGGGGCGGTCCGTCGTCATGGCTCAGTATAGTGCAGCCCTTCCCTTGCTGGTAGCATACAGAGGGTGTGGACTACAGTTCCCAGCATTTCTAAACATAAGCTATACTGGCTGCGGCTGATGGGATGTGGTCCAAGACTTCCAGAACGCACAATGAACGCTCACAGTGTGCTTTGGGTTTTGCGGGGTAACAAGAAAGGAGATTGTGCAACAGAGAAGTTGCTCTTTAGATCAGGAGTGGAGGAGCGGTGGCCCTCCAAATGGTTTTTGAGCTGCAACTCCCATCATCCTTGACAAGTGGGGCTGGATGCTGGTGTCTGGAACGGATGGGAAATATCGGCATCTGAAGGGCTTCAGGTTTCTCACACCTGCTCTAGAAGCACAGAGAAGCTGGTAGTGAAGGTGTAGGTTGAACCAGGTATCTGAGGACTGGGTCAAGCCTGCAAAAGCCTTTCAGGTCCCCAAGAATAAGTACCAAGCAACTGTATAGTGGTGGTTGTGTTTTTTTTCAGCTATTCACACAAATATAGCTTTGTGCGCCTAATCAGATGGGGCTGGGCTAATTCTTAATTATTTTTCTGCACTGGCAGAGTTACATTTTCAAAGCTGGATTGCAAAATTGCTCTACTGAGCTCACTCTCTCCCTGGCGCAGGGCTGCCTGCTGCATACCAAGCCCAACCATTTTGTTGGGAAAAGGAAAAAAAGTAAGGTTTCAGTTGCCCAGAAACCTGCCTTTTCTCCCTTCCGGCCACAACAAAACAGCCAGACCAGAAGCAGAGCAGCAAAGTGGGGGTGACTATAAAGGGACAAAGCACAAAGTGTACCTGGCAAGGATCCTGCACCTTTAAGATGGGGTGCAGAAACTCAACCAAACTGCACGTCACCTTGGGGGCCACATTCCACTGGCAGGCAGCACCAAAGGTAAATCGGGGAGCTCAAAAGTACTGGTATCTTTCAGTGTCAATCTCCTACTGCCTGTAACAAAGCCTTGAGGGAGGCATTTACAACTTAAAAATTATGTCCAAACTGTGGAAATCTCAGCCACAAACCCCTTGGTGGCCAGGAGAACAACAGTGGGGCCAGAGAAGGGACTCTGGCGCCTTAGGAGTTCCAGGAAGGCTGCATCTGGCCCTGGTCTGGAACCTCTGCTTTAAGAGTTGCATTCAGAAGTACATAGGCCCTACTTCCCAATGACCTCTCTTTCTAGGAACAGTTCTGATTTTTGTCACTTATCTCCAATAAATCAGTATTCCCTATTTTGGGGGTTTCCAACACAACTGGGATTGGGGAGAGAGAGAGCAGAAGGGCTACAGGTCTGTGTGGTTACAGGTTTGGGCATGAGCAGGAAGAATCGCCGTACTTCTCTGTACAGCTGATCTGTAGCAGCAACAGGGAGAAGGTTTTTCAAAGTTTGGAGGAAAAATAATTTTTGGAAGGGGAAGAAAGTCTGTGGGTGCCATGGTGAGTGCTAAAGAAGTGATAGCACCCATGCACCTCTCCCCCCATCAAACATTTATTCAAAAATCCGAGAGATGCTATGCTCTTCCATGTGCCACCCCGTGCTTCTTCCATCTTTTTCTTGCTACAGGAAGCCCATTTACAACGACAAAAGGGCTGTGCAGTGCCATCAAATGTTTCGGGCTAGGGCTCCTCCCTCTGGAAGTACCCCATACTATAGGGCACCTTCTGCTTTTCTTTGTGCATTCAGAAAAAATAAGAAAAATAACAAGCAAAACTTTGGGCTTTTAACAGATCGAGTAAATACATTCTATAATAATTTCATAAAGTAGATGATATGGTAATGCTCTTCAGCATCAGAACAGAGGGACCTCTGAAATGCATTCCTAATTTTATCTGCAAAATATTGGAGGGCGCGGCATTTCAGCTGATGCTGTTTTCTCCAGTGTGGCTTTGATGGGGTAAGCAGAACCTGCTAAGGGGCTAGGACTGGAATTGGCTTTCTCTGAGAAACAGGACTCCATTCCAGAAAAGTCCTGCTACTAAATTTCGAGGGGTGGGGGGTCCTGTTTCCCAGCCACACTGCAACTCATCCAAGCTGTCTGGGTAGGCTTTTCAGAAGACGGAAGACTGTCCTGGGAAGGAGGGGCAGGGAAGCCTAGCTCTGCTGGCAGGGTTAATCCAGTTTAAATCTGGATCCAACCCATCCTCTCTTTTATACTGGCCTTGCTTCTGGCAGTCCACCAAATGGAAAATAAAAGAGTCACATGCTCTTCTCCAGGGAGTTTTGCCTTCTCATGATGTGCCTGAAGCCTCGGTTTTGTCAGTTTTGCTTTCAAGACTTTCTCTGGCTTGGTTTCAACTAGGAACCACTTGCTCGTCTTTGTGTCAGTCCAGGATGTTTGCAAAGTTCTCCTCCAGCACCATGTTCTGAACATATCAATTTTCTTTCTGTCAGCTTTTTTCATTGTTCAGTTTTCACACCCATATATAATCATCAGGAATAGAGTAATGTGAATGCTCTTGTACTTGGTCTACGGTGAAACATCTTTACACTTGTTCCTTCAGGTTTCTTCACTATTGTTCTTCCAAGTCTCAGTCTTCTTTTAATTTATTGGCTGCAGTCTCCTTTTGAACTGATGACTGAGCCAAGGTATGCAAAATTTACTGGAAGAGAAATAAGCAGCATAACCAAGAGAAATGGCATTTGGAGGGAAACAGTGCCCCATAGTGGTGGAGAGACCAAACAACAGCAATTGTGCGTTGTTACTACCAATTTAGTCATTGTTTTTTTCATACTTTTCAGCCTTAGTTTAATTATCACAAAATCTAAGTTCTAAATTTCATTGTCATTTGACCACAGTTTTGACTTTCCCTCTCTCTCCACTCAAATGGAAGCTGCAGGAAGACTTTCTGCAGCTGATGAAAAGCAGTCTGGCGCAAGGGAGCAGAAGTTTCGACCATCTTTTGTCCCAAATAATCTAACCATTTCTTTAGGACTGAACGTTGCTTGATCACATTCGTATCCCATGTTTTTCTCTGAAGTGATCAGAACTGCGTGTGTTTCCTGCACTTTATCTTCACTAACAGCCCATCGTGTGAGATGGGTTTGGACAAGTACAAAACCTCTTTCAGCCTGGAGAATGGTCAATTTCAGAGGAAGTGTCAGGGGTCACATTCCAGTAAATTAAAAGGTAACAAATCCCAGCAGGTTTTAGTTGAAGGCGCTCACTAACAAGACTTACGCATTGGGGAAGGCATTTAAAGATTTCTGAATGGCAGGGGATGAGGGGAGAATCTACACAAGGCAAGAAACCATGAAACAATGTGGGGAGCAGGAAATACCTGGCAATATGGAAAAGGCAGCTTGGGGTCCCCAGAAGACCATATTTTATTCTTGGGCCTCAGGTCCAGCTCCCCTGATGTTAAGAGATTGGCCCCAGTATCACCCAGGAAGTTCTTCTGGCTGAGTAGAGACTTGAAATTACGGTTTCTGTCTGTATCCGATACTTGATCTACACCAGTCCCTGCGTTTATGGGTTGCGACTTTAATTGCATCTGAAGACCATCTTTGCTGCATTTTGCTTTCAGGGTCTCTCCTGCGATGTTACACCTGCCCGTTGCCCACCATCTCCCCGCTGGACTGCTTGAAGTTCCCCTTGCCATGTGGCCCAGCACAGAAATGTCTCACATCTGTGATGAGAGGGCGCAGAGGTTAGGTTACAAAATTTCTAGCCATCGTTGCAAATGGTCTAATATTTTAATTCTGTTATGTTAAGGGCTGGGAAAGAAAATGTGGGAAAGGGATGAGAAGCAAACTAGTCTAGAGCCAGGCTAAGAGCTGTAACCAGTGTGGCGTAGTGGTTAAGAGCACGGGACTGGGACTCAGGCAATCTGGGTTCGAGTCCCCGCTCAGCCATGGAGCCAACTGGGTGACTTTGGGCCAGTCACAGACTCTCAGCCCAACCCACCTCACAGGGTTGTTGTTGTGGGGATAAGATGGAGGAGGAGATGTAAGCTGCCTTGAGCCCTTTGTAGGAAAAAGGCAGGATATAAATCGCAATCTAAATAAAATAAATAAATAACCTACTATGGCTCCTTCTAGTGAACCCCCCAGATGGGGAATGCCAACAGAGACGGGATCTAAAAAGGGGCCACTGAAATGAAAGAATAGTTCAGTGGGGTCCTGAGGCTGTCAGAAACATAACATACGTACACATGTGCACACCAAAACAAATTAAGGGACAACCCCCCCCCCCCCGGCCTGGCCTGTTCAAAGAGTAGTGAACACGTGCACTGTAGCCACACAATGTGGAGTGTTCATTGGAAAAGGGAATGGAAAATGGGAGCCAGGAGTGGAAAGCTCCGCTTGAGGCTCTAACCTTATACTATCTTAGAGGAGAGCATGTGTGGCTGGAACCCCAAGCAGGATATACTCCGGAGCTCAAAATGGGATAAAAGTCACCTCAAGACTAACTTGGAAAGGACCTTTCTGTTCCTTTTGAAAAATGAACACGAGACTTGTGCTGCCTGCATAAGATGCGAATTGCAATCCCACGCATTGGGGGGGGCACCAGGTTGGAGGGGGCTGGCCTACATGTTATCACAAGCACTACTTTTTTAAAGGAAAGCTGAGCCCCTCAAAAGCAGAAACACAGAGCCCTAGAGGTAGACATGCAGGATTACTAGCAAGTTAACTTCTAATGGCATAAGAAAGGTGAAAATGGACCTGTGTACCACTTACTTTGGTCTCCTGCTTATCTTCCTCCCGCGTTTCTCTTCCTTAGGTGCCTTTGAGCTGGTAATCCAGAACAAGAACTGTGGCGACTCTTCCATGTGCGGAGCCCACGGCACCCACTCCATGCTGGGAACCAACTTCACCTACTACACCTACTGCTGCTCCACTGACCTGTGCAATGGGGCTTCTGGGAAGTTCAGAGCTTTCTGGGAGTTGCTGACCCTCACCTCCCTGGCTCTCACCCCGGCCACCCTTTTCTGAGCCAGTCGTCTCGAAAGCGGCTTCCTCCAACGGCACTACTTTCAGCTCCCCAACCAATCTGAGAGCTCCAAAGTGCTGGGGGCACAGGAACCGTCTCAGCCACATTCCCTCTTTTTCCGTTTTATTCTCCCCTTTCTTCAGATAGTTTCTCAGCTGGATTTGTGAATGGGAAATAAAAAATAGCACCCAAATACCAGGGTATTGATCTGCCTGGTGCTGCAATTGACTTTGTATTAAGGAGAGGTGGGAGTATGTGATGGTGAGAGAGGAGAAAGGAAGCCCAGCCCTTCCCACTGCATCCATTTCATGACCGTTACCTATCTCTGCCATCACATGTGGAACTTAGTTGGGGCATAAGGCTGTTTGCTTTAAACAAAATGACGACAAAATTATCGTTACCACTGTTGTGACAGCCTTGAACTGTTAAGTTTCTGCAAGATTTCTAGGGTTGCTCACAGCCATCCACTAATGAGGGGAAAGGTATCCATTAGAATGGAAGGTAACCCTCAAAAATCTCATTGGAGGTTTTTAAGAAATACTTATTAAGGATGTCTTCAGTACAGACTGCTCTGAATTTGGTTCAAATTTGAGGTCCATTGGTTGCTTTCGGCTAGTGTTCCTATGAAGCTGATCTCCAAGGATCCACAGCATTCAATAAACATGGCAGCACTTCTGTGTCACTGGACTGGCTGATGAACTCTTTCAAGGGACAGGTGGAAAGAGGGCCCTCAGGAAGCCACCTTAGGGAACCCCAATTCTCTTCACTCCCCAGAGAATTGTCTCCCCTAGTCCTTGAGCCTCACGGTTTAAAAATAAAAACCAGTAAATAGGAACCCCTCTGATTTTTCCCAGTTCAACCCAGTGTGGTTCATTGGGTATCACTCTGAGCTCTTTGCTGATCCGAGAAAAATACTCAAATTTCTCTTCAGCCAAGACGGCATTTTAAGTGGCCGGACAGCTTCAGTCCTTCTGGGCAGCGAACACTAATCATCAGGTGACCACATTTGCAGCCACTTATCTACGGAAAAAACTGTGTAATGATTCCAGCCTCAAACAGTTACCCAAAGTTTCCCACCCACCCAAAGCAGGCCCAGTGGAAAGTCTCCAAAAACCCACAGCACCACTCCAACCTCACCCAGCACCGCGATTACCCCATCGGAAATCCCACCCACACTGCCTCAGAGGTTCAGTATACGCGGTGGCAGGTTCCCTGCTCCAGCCTCTTGTAGACTGCCCACCTTGGAGCCACAGAATCAAACCCTATAATATTCCCTGGCTGGACTAGCACTTCCTAATTCCAATGCAGCAAACAGCTCTCTGGGGAAGGGGCAGGTATCACACTACATGTGGTATTTTTAAAAACAAGGTTTTTATTGTTATTCGTGAATTGGTATCACTTTGTCCCTTTGGGTAACTAAACATTCCCCATCCCCTGTCACTACTGACAAATTCTAGTACATACATAAAAATCGGCCCTCCAGTGGGCCCAACCCCAATAGATCCTGCCACGGAAGGTTCCACGTCCCTTTCCCACTCTCAGAAGTTTGTTATTTCAAAGCTTTGGCAACCAGCTCATAAGCTAATTCAATCTCTTCATCATCTGGGCAGGTGCTGGCAAACTCCTCACGAGCATAAGCGTTCTTGAGATAGCGGTGAATGCCACGGAATTCCTCGGGGATGGTGAAGTTACGGTATTTCTTGCACACCACCTGAGATCATGAAACCAAAAAAGAATGTGCAACATCAACATGTTTATAAGCACAGGCCTTTGACTGCTTTTGAAGGCTCCATGCAACAAAGAATTTGGCAATAGGTTTAAAATTTAGCATCCTAAGAATCTTCAGATTTCACTTAAAACAAGTTTCTCTCTCTCATGACTTCTATTAAATGAATTTAAAGGTTTAAACCTATTTAAGAAAATAACTAGTGAGATCTCAGACAAGCAATATACTTGGGCAGCAGGAGTTCTAGTTGGGCTTGCCATTTCCTGTAGGCTCTTTGCATTTTCCCTTACTTGGCAAATGCAGAACAGATTATGCAAAATAATCCACACTACAGAACTCTACTGCTCATTTTTAGGGGCAGGAGGAAGACCCAAGAGCAGGCCAGCGGCACCGAGTGGAGAGCTCGCCCTTCCTTCTGCTTGAGCGCGCCTCTCGAAGGGGAGCTGCAGGCACCAGATCACTGCATGCCACGGCCTGCACATGGGGCTTGACCCAGGACTGGCCATGTCTTCTGGGCTTGCACAATAGGACAATGCATCATGAGTCAAATCAGCCCTACAACAAACTACTGGTTCTAGTTGCTTGCTTGTGGTGATGTATGAACCTGGACTCTCTGTTGAGAACTGTTTCCTTTAATACATTTAATCTGGGGCAGTAACTTCAGAATCCTCTCTGCGTAGAATATCTCACATGTAGGCAGGAGGTGATAGTGGGAAGGTCAGCCACATGGCATTACTGCTTCAGAGAGCCAGAGAATTAGCCCTCCATGGCTGAGGGCTAATACAGATAAACACAGACCGTTCAAGAATACATTGACAGATCTCTCATCTCACTTGGCGACTTGCAGGTGTATCTGTGGAGAGCCTCCATCTATTGCACTGAGCCAGCCAATGTGTGATGTCAGCCTATGGCTGGCGTCTCCACTGGGATGCCCACAGAGACCATAAGGCGCCCTGCTTCTCCTGATCTTTATTTATGTCTTAAGGCTTTGTAGTATTTTTATAGCTGAGATGCCAGCATGCTGAAAAACCAAGTGCTTTCCTCCAGCACCATTATTATTTAGGTTCAAAATAATGCAGTTGGTTTTCTCCCCAGAGGTTTGGCACCAGCTCTGCCTTGCACTTCAGTTTTTGGGGAAATTGCTTTTCTTTTATTCTCACTCTTGGCTAACTGCCCAACACAGGACAGCCAGTTTGTGAGAACATGCATGACACACCCTCAAGAAAACAAGTGTGCTGACCAAACCGAGGAGTTTGGGAGCATTTCGGTGTTTACTCCTTTCACACATGCCCATCCTAATTTGATGTTGGACTCAATCCAGCAGTGGACGGGCAAAGAGGCAGCAAGCATTTAAACTCCAGCCAGATTCCATTCAATCCTACTGCAGGCTATTGGGTGTGCTTTTCCCATTGACTGGGTTAGAACAACTGAACAACTCACACTCAAGGGTGTAATATAGGTTGTTGCTGAACTGTGGGTTATCATATTGTGTGAGCCCAGCTGAGCTAACAAACTATGGTTTCTTAACACCAAATAACCCATGAAGATAACCCAGTGTATTGTTCAGTAGTGAATGGTAGGTTGTTCAGGGTTAATAAATCAAGACGTGTTAGCACAGCTGGATTCAGACAACATAATAAGCAGTGTTTCAACAACTCTCAGTTTCAGCACAACACACACACAGTCCTTGACTACAGGGTATCGTGTTGTCTCAAGCCAGCCAATCTAAAGGGTAGAAGCATCCCTCCTATGCCTTTGTTACTGACAGTACAAATTTTTAAGCTAAAATAGCTAATTAAGTTTGCTATTTTGGCCCTACCCACTTTGCTGGAATGTGGCCCCCAGAGAGCCCCACCGAGATTGAATTCACCCCTTGTCTGAAAGAGGCTGAACACCCCTACTCTAGGAAACCCACAAGCAGACATGACCGCAACTGTACCCTCCCCCTTTTATTCCCCAGAAACTGCTGGAGAGACGTGCTGCCTCTGAAGGAGGAGAAGTTTTCACCTTGACAATGTGGAGCTTGGGCAGTAGGTTGCAGTCGGCCAACGTCAGTTCATCCCCATCGAGGAATTTACGATTGGACTGGCCCTCATCCTCAGCACTGTTCTCGTCCACCTCCTCCGGTAGTGGTGTCATCAAATAAACATCCAGCACTTTCAGTGCTTTTAGCAAACCCTTCTCAAGGTCTAGGAAAGGAGGAGGTGTTGTAGGGGGTGAAGGAAGAATATGTGAGACCAATGAAAATCCAAGGGGGAACACAAAGCTTCCGAAAAGAGTTGAGTGGTGGCTGGCACTTTGGAAAGCAAGCCTATGGGATTCAAGGTGAGAAGGTGAAGGACCAGGGAGATGTGGGATTCAAGAGAAGAGAATGAAAGAGTCAGTAAGATTCAAGGATTAAACTAGAGAAGGGGTAGCTAACAGGAAATCAGAAACAGTTTAATGTTAGGAAGAGATCCATTGTTAATTAAGGGAAAGAAAAAAAACTTGACTGGAAGGAATGAAGGAGAACAATGAGACCAAATAGCTGTCATGAGATCCCATGGGACAAGGCGGAGAAGACAGAAGGGAACTAAAACAGAGGGAATAAAGTATAAACCAAGCACCGAGAAGAACAAAAAAGTCATTTAAACTAGAAGTGAGGCCAACAAGAAAATGCTGTTCAGGGTCCAGCCAACTACGCCCTGTTCTAAGATACTCCTTTCCATTTCCACTCCCTTCGTTCCCTTTCTCTCTCCAAGGGACTTTCTCTCAGCATTCCATGGCCACTAAGCACACCCACGGAGTGGTCCAGAGGCAGCCCCTAACTTTCTCTGCACTTCTGCACTGTCTGGGGTTCGCTGAGCCATGCCAACACCTCCTCCTTGTTCCATGAACTTGACTAAGCAGGAATCAGTCCTCACAGACTGGTCGGCCCTTGTTCAACATTAGCGTGAAGCAAGGGTGCACAGACTTCTAGGTCCTGCAGGTCATGAGCAGTGTTGGCTACGGAGGTCCAGGCTATGCGTGTGCATGCTCACACTCCCACCCCAGCCCTACACGCACATCTAGGTGTGAATGGAGGGGGGAATTTTAAACTTCCCCTCTCTTGAGCTTTAAGGATAGCTGGGAGGGGAAGCAAAAGCTTCTACCACCCCTGAGCAATCTACACTGAGATGGCTATTTCTCTGCAGATTAGAACATCCACTGGGGCGGTACCTAAGGCCTTTGGAACGTGTGTTATACAGTCCTGGTCCATAGGATAAGTGACACTCCAAGGAAACCAGGATGAACTGGAAAAATCAGAGTGCAATCCAAAGAAAAGAACAGCCAATGAAAAGCAATGAAAATCTACTGAAGTATATGAAGGAAAGAGACAACGGCAAGGCAAGGATGAAGAAGTCAAGCTATTAAGAAACAGGGCGGCAATATAAGGACTAGTGAATAAACGGGAATCAAAGCATTTGCAGGAGAACTTTGCTGAGCGTTTGGGGGCCTGGATACTCACTGGCGTTGAGCGTTGGGTTTGAGTTCTTGATGTAAGCAGAGAACTTTGCAAACACATCAAGACCAGCTGTGTTGGACTCAGGGTTACGAGCAGCCAACTTGGGGTACCTGTGAAGGAAATCGACCACAAAGTGGGCTCTCTTGATGGTGGCACCACCCACAACTCCTTCTATAGCCAGAAATCCCCTGTTCCAATCAGCCCCACTGCCCCATTTTGCACATACTTGGGAGGGCTCAGAACCTCTTCCAGGAATTCTTCAATCTTGTTCGTGTCCGTATGGACCTCCGTGCCGTACATCAGGAAGGGGAGCTGACCTCCTGGGCAGAGTTTTTGTACTGTTTCAGTTCTCCTACGAGGGTGGGGGGAACAGAGTGCTTATAATTACAGGACAGTCACTAGAAAGTACTAAAAGGAAATTGCCAAGCTAGCCTGTAGGGATGGGTGAGTTTGGACTGTATCCAATGTTAGTCCTCGTTAGAGCAGACCCACTGAAATATTTGGGAGTTAAATTAATCATGCTAATCTAAGTCCCATTCATTTCAATGGACCTGCTCTAAGCAGGACTACCATGAATACTACATCAAGTTAACTTTTCCTCAGTTCACTAAATCTCCAATTATGCTGCAATTTGAAAATTTTGTCTTTAAAAGTTTACACAAAAATGTGCACATTTTGTCATGCGTATTCCCCCTATTATTATTAGTAGTAGTATTATAATACCTTTTGAGGCTTGAAATGTACCCATTTCTGCCCCTCCTATAATATATAGTAATTTTGTCCACAATTCCCCCTAGCATGTACATCTTATACATATGATACTTGCATTTCTGTGGTCATCTTTAATTAATGAACGTGCATGACACATCTGGAAAAGGCTGGATTTCAGTGCACAGTTGTGTTTGGGTTCATGCACAACTCCAGGGACTGCAAATTAACTAAGTTTGCCTCAAACTGTAAATTGAATGAAATTCTTACCCATCTCTAGTGGTAAAACTGGAGCATACGTGTGGATTAGTCACGCTTAGTGAACAAGAGGGCATTGTAGGCAGATGGACAGTATTTTACTCACCTTTTGGTGTCCACTGTAGTGACATTGAAGGTCACTCCCTTTAGCCAAAGGACCATAAAGAGTCGTTGAGAGAAGGGGCAATTCCCAATTTTTGCTCCATCACTGCCAGCCTGGAAAAGCAAAAGCAAAACTTTGAGGCTTCCGTGTTCCTGAATCGTATCACAGTGTTCAGCAAAAAGCATTTGGCTCTTATACAGATCAGGTCCAACTAGGATTGGTAGCTAGAAGTGTAATTAGGCGTCGTTTATAACATAGCCAAACCTTGTCATTCCTAACCTCCTACAGCTGAGTAATTAAGGGACAATGCAGGGGGAGGGAGAGCTCTGCTTTAATCAAGAGGTCCTGCCAGTGTCTTTCAAAAAGGCTGACAGTACAATCATGGCCTCCTAGTACCAGATGGTGGAATCAGTTTGGAAAACTGTCACAAAGAAATAAACTGCATAAGAATTTTGTTTCTCTTAATTTTAGACCACAATTTGCCCTGCTCACACCTGCAAGCACAAACATGGGCAAAGCTTCAGATTTCTGTGCATCTGATCCTCATTCATGAAATACAAACTCTGGAAAAATGCATTTTTCAATGGGGGGATATGCACTTTTGGAGGCAAACTTGTGAAAAGTGGGCACAATGATACACACTTTTTCCTTGCAAATGAAAGTGGGCAGGGAAGTTACAACTGGGAACAGGGATGAGGAAGACTGAGCTTCAACCTTGCTGATTCTGTCATCCCTTCAGAAAAAAAACAGAGCTGCCAGTATCCATCACTGGTCTTCTAGTGCCAAACTTGCCATCCTTTTGGCACCAGGTTAAGATAACCACCAAGGCATTTAAAGACATCCAAGGATATTTAATGGCTTGAGGGGAAAACCCATCCCAGGCATTTTGCAGGACTATCTATTACCATATATTACTTTAGCTGTTTTAAAAAATGTATTCCTTATAGTGTTTTATTGTATCGTCTGTTTTATGAACTGATGTAAACTGGGACTAGCTACTGGATGGAAATGAAATGAGAGTGCAGATATATCCTTCCCTTAGCATTAAGCTGGGGACAAAGACCTACAATCCAAATAAATGCAGCAAAGTCAGAGGTTCACACAAACACCAAAAAGGCATAGCAATCTCCCCAAGTGCAATTCCACATGATGTCCCCAGAGGGAGAAAGATGCTCGCGCATATATGGGAGAAGCTGTACAACAGCAACAGCATCACCACGGTAGTACAATGAGATGGGAGCGCCAGTGCTTAGATCCTTGCAAAGCCTTGACATTCACTGGTGGCCATGAAGAAGATGCTCATCTACGCCTGTAGGGCTTGAGATGGGCTCCAGGGCAGTCTCCCCCAATCTGGTTTCCTGGATTTCATGTGGTTCTTTTCCCTGCTCTGAAAGGCTGAAATGCCTTGCCTAAGGCAGTGTCCGCTTTAAGCTACGATACAAGTCAGTATTCTTTTGGCATACCATTTTGTCTTTGCCCACCACTGGAATATGGTCCCCTGTGATTTGCCCCTCAGAGGTAGAGTTTTGGCACCCCAAGTGAAAAGGAGGACTTAAGAGGACAGTGCTAATGGTAACTGCAATGGATTTCTTTTCTTTTGGCCATGCAGTCTTAAGCAGAACTGTAGGAGAGCAGAAACATAGCTTGTAGAAGACCTGGCAATAAATTCTGGACTTAGTAATTCACTGGGTCTGAAAGCAACTCCCTATCACGTATACCTGAGCCCTGTGACCTACTATGCAGAGGAAAGCTTTGGTGCACTAGAATGGTTTGGAAGGGCCAGGATCCTTTGGTTTGTAGAGAAGAATATACGGTAAGTTTATTCAACTTGGCACCCTCCAGCTGTGTGGTACTACAACTCCCATCATCTACAGCCAGCACGCTGTAAGGCACCAGCTAAAGAAAGGCTGATACAGGGCATGGATGGATGGCCTAGTGCACATGGGTGTCAAATGTGGCAATGTAGGGTGTGGCCTATCTCAGCTGCAGCATGAGGACCAGTCGCTCCCTGGCAAGGCAGGGCAGGGCAGGGCAGGGCAGGATTCCCGGTTGGCCACGTTCACGCTCAGCTGGCCAGAGAGGATCCCTGCCCCAGCCTGGATGCCTGCTAGAATGTGCATTACAGTGGCACGCTCCTAGGCCTTCTTCTGAAGTCGAACAGTTGCCCAGCACTGGCAGACAGCATCTTTGACATGTCAGGAAGCAGCATCTGGCAAAGCTCTTGCTTTTTGGATTTCCCCAACTCCTCTTCTCTTGTCACAAGTCCATACTTCTGGGATCTGTGGTCGGCTAAGATAACAGGGAACCCTCTTGGCAACAGTTGCCCAAGAGAGGAGGGTCACTGGCTAGTAAGGAGAAGTCACCATGGTGACAGACAAATCATCCTCCAAGAGGCCTACAGCCGCCAGCAGTTACTATGGGAACAGACCACTTTCCCTCCAATCCCCAAGGAAGTCGGTTGCCAAGGGGTGGTCTTGGGGCAGGCAAGGACCCGCCTCTGCGATTGCATCAGCCACTGACTGACAGGTGCGCAGACAAGGGTTGCTATAGAGACGCCCAAACAGACCGGCCTACTGTATACCAAGCTGGCCTCTGGACTTGCCCCCCCCCCCCCCGGTTCTGGGAGTACTTTCAGACAGAAGAACAAACACTCATGCAGGCAAGGAAAAAACCTGCTTGTATTTTTGAGAAAAGGCAGAAATGTGTGTTAGATGGGCTCACCTGCTGAGGGAATGGAAGAGACTTCAGGAGGCAGCCAGGCCATGATTATTGTACACAGGCTGCAATGCTATGCATGTACCGACAGAAATAAGTCCTACAACTTCTAGTGTGGGAGTTGCAGGATCTACTTCTGTGTAAACATGAACACAACTCTACCCTGAAAGATTTAAAGAAAGCTGACTGCTAGATTTCAATGCTGCAAATTAATATTTATTGAATACATAAATACATGCAAAATAAGTGGATGCCATCATGGCATCCAGAGCATTGTTCCTGCTGTATTCAGGTCACAGATTGTGGAGTCCCACCATATGAAAACACAAAACCCTAAAAAACCCTACAGTGTCATTCTCAATGGGACTTCCCAAATATACTGTGATGTTACCACCAAAACTCCGCCTTTACCTTTGCTTCATTTAAACTAAATTTTGCTTCTGAAATTTGAAAGTCCAACCTCTTCTGAGCTTGCCCCACTCTTAACACCCACTGCTGCCTTTGAACAGCCACTTTTCCCTGCATGATTAATTGTTCTTATTATAACGACGAACTTCCGTTTTCAACAACTACCAGTTTTTAGCTAAAAATGGACTCTCTCTGGGTTTGCTCAGAAAGGAAACCACAAACCCATACATGGAGAAAATATGCCCTTCCCTGAAGCAGGATCATGAGCCATAGAAATGAAAGGTCTGCCAGCTTCACAGAAAAGGGGGCGTGTAGATATAAGGGTGGGCGAAGCTGAAGCTCCATGCGGTGGGAGCCAGCTCAGTCTGAAGGGCAGAGGGGGGTTCCCAGGCTGATGTCATTTAAGACTTGCACATTTTGCCAAGGAGGCAGCTTTCAGCTCAGACTTGAAGGCAGGAAATACCATTCTAGTCTGTCAGAAGTTCCTTGTGCACCCTGCCCTGGCTTATCTTGCATTAACGCTTTCCAGAGAATCCAGAAACTTTGATTTCTGCTGCCTTTCAGCCTTCCTGACACTACCATTCTCCAAACATGTTGAACCACAGTTCCCATCATGCCTAGGCTGGAGAACACTACTCTGCCCTTCCCAGGACAGAACCCTTGAAATGCTGAGGCCCTGTGCCGGGGAATCTGGACCCTGAATTCAATTCCACCAAGCCAGGAACAGCATTTAATTTGGCATGGGGGCAGGCCAAGGACACAGCCCCAAAGCGATCAACAGAAATGCCCTGTTATATCACTACAGTGGCCAGAAGGGAGTCCAGAAATACACGACAGAAAAGCAGGGTTGGTGCATCTAGAACCACAGAGACAGACCACTTTCCTTCTCCCTTTCCACTCCCCTTCCCATATTTTAACCACCAGATCAGTAGCAATTCTACTTCAGAAAAGTTTGGGGAAGTGGATTTCAGTGGTGGACAGGGCCAAAGTCAAAAGAGACAGAACCAAAGAACCTCCCAAACCCTAGCTGCGAACTTTTCCTGCCAGTAACTAAGCCGTGAAAGAGGTATTCATTCTTTTAGTCTGGAGGAAAATTGCACAGAAGCCAGTAAACGCCAAATGGTTATTGGGTGGGATTTCTGGAGAAGTCAAAGGCTGGATTTGTACCCCAGGAAGGGCAGATTTGGCCACTGGCCAGAGCTGACTCCTCCTTAGCTTCCTTCTCCTTTCAAATCATTGTTCAAAGACTTTGGCCCAACCCTTATATTCCCCACCCTTAAGAATGCATACCTGAAGCTACCCACATTTCTCTCTGATCTCACCAAGCACCCTTATTTTTACTCTGATCAAATTTTAGTGTAAGTTCCTTGGGGCAGAGACCTATCTTCTTCTGTTGTTGTTGCTACATGAACAAATAAGTATGTTCCATTCACTGACCCTGTTACAACAAGGGAAACATTCATACATTGCCTTAGAATGTTTGGTATATGAGCAAGAATGGTAAAGAGATTTATGTATGTGGAGGGTAAAAAAATAGGGAAATATTTCCTCTGTTTACTTCTAGATAGCTGTAAACCTTGAAAGAATTCCTTAGAAGTAGCAGGAGGGGGCAAGGGACAACCACTATATCCTTCCTTTGGTGGCACGTTTGGGGTTATGAATACAGGTAAACTGAAGAAAAGCCAGGAAACGACCCAACAATAGGGGTTGCGGGAAGGGAAGCATTGCTAGGAGGACGAGATCCCAGAGGGCTGTGCCTGAGGTTCCGTATCTCTTCAATGGACCTTGCACTATTTCCTGGATTTCATCCAGGCTTTAATAGTTTTAATCCCCATCCAGTTCTAGACTCCTGTCAATAAGACCACTGGGTAATGGACTCAAAGATTGTTTAAAGGGGGAAAAGCTTTTCCTTTGCCATGCTCCAGTGAAGGAAGAAGCTGGTGCCAACAGAATTCTTTCCGCGCACCTCTGAAAAGGTTCTGCTGCCCTGCCAGGTTCTGCATGTGGCAGCCCTACCTGCCCAGAAGAGGCGGCAAGCAGAGCAGGGCAACTGAGGGAGCCCCACCCAAGAGTGACTCTGCATTGCACGTGAACGCCAGAACCTCAGCTCAGCTGGGTTTTATTATCTCTGAGAGGAGGGAGGACATGGGGGAAATGATGACACAGGCAACTGGAGGGAAATGGCATTTCGGAGTTGCTAAATATAGGCATAAATATAGGCACAGGTAAAATAGAAACTGGCATTCCAAGTAAGTGAGTGAGTCAGTCAGTCAGTCAGTCCCACCCCCCTCACACACACACACTACAAGAAGACTTTGTGCCCAGCCTCCACCCCTTGTGCTAACCCTTCATCTTCTCTTAAAGCCAAGAGCCCTTGAAGTCAAGCTCTCTCCAATCAAATGTTTATGTACTGACATTTCTAACCACGACGAAAGCTCACAGCAAGAAGCAGCAGAGGTTAAAGCATACACTGAATATCTTCTCCTTTCTTTCAGTAAAGTGAAATGGCAGAAAATTAGCATCCATAAGAATCCAGGAGTTGTGCAACAAGCAAATGTGTTGGTGTGAGCGAAAGAAAATTACTACCGATAGAAAACTTGATCTTGTGTCTCATCTTGGACTCCAGATTGTCTTTAACGCAACCCTGTTTTCTATGGCTGGTACACAGCACTTAACTATTGCTCCCATCAGCAGAAGGAGTGAAGTAGGAACAAATAGACAACATAAACTTGGTTTCAGTAGCCTATATTGTGGCACCCTCCAAGTTAGACGTTGACAATGCTTTTTATGTGAGGCTGCCCTTGAAGACTGTTTAGAAGCTGTGGCTTGTGCAAAATGCAGGAGCCAGATTAATTACTGGGAGCAAAAATTCCAACCCTAGAAGACCAATTCTGGCCTACTTGCACTAGTTGCTTGTAAACTTCCAAGCCCACTTCAAAGGGCTAGTTTTGACCTATAAAAGCCCTACATGGCTTGGGACCGCAACACCTGTTGGAACACCTCTCCAGAGCTTTAATCTACCCAGACTCTACAAGCTATATCTGAGGCCTTTCTCCAACTGCCACCTGTAAGACAGGCTCAGGGGAAGGCAGCAAGGAAGAAGGCCTTGGTGATGACCCTCAATTATGGCATGATCTCCCCAAAGAGGCTTGCCTGGCACCACCAATATTGTCATCTTTTTGGTGCCAGGTAAACTACTCTCTACTCCCAGGCATTTAATTGCATATGATGTCAGTATTTTAACATGCGTAGTTTGCACTGAAATTGTTTTAATTTTTAAAACTATTTTAAATTTTGTATCTAAACTGTATGCTGAATTTTACTGTATTCATAAACCAGTAATATTTTAGCATGTTGTTATCTCTTCTGCTATTAACTTGCTATAAAATGCTGTGTACCATCCAGAGAGTGCTGGTTACTGGAGTGTTATAGAAATGAAATATATAGTAATAATAAGCTGTTACTGAGCAACAGTCGAAGTCTGAGGCCAGAAGTCTCTGGAATTTTGACACCAGTCACACGCAGCACGCAAAGACATGCTAAACACCTGCCTCTCTGGGCTTGCTCTCACCAAAGTAAAGCTTATGCAGTTTTGGGGGTAGGCAACAGGCAGGGTGATTTTAAATGAGGTTAAATACAGGAGGTGTAAACACTTTCAGCCACTACCCAATTCTACTCAATTTACTCAAAGTAACCGGTTGATTTACGCTACAATTAATCTTTCTCATCACTAATCTCAGGACTATGCTTCTCTTTACTAGTTTACCTATTTTAATAAACATCAATCCAAAAACTACCATTCTTTGGGTGACCTGCAAAATATAACATATCTATTTTAAAATTATATAATCAATATACAGTTTTATAGAGCAGTGTTGAAGCAATTCTGAAATACATAGTAAACTAACAACTAATATCTAGCAGCCTAAAGACTTTTTTCTCAGAGATTAATACAGGAGTCAATTATCCAATTATGGTGAAAGCAAATAATTCGATTTTTTTTTTAAATGAACACTAAACCATTAGGCTTTTTCCCCCAATACCCCCAGAGGAATCCTTCAGTGTGTTTTGAGCCAAATAAAACTATTCCAATTATGTCTGAATAGTACCTCCTGTGTTCTGTTTTTAAAATTGAGGATTTGGAGAACAGCCGCTTCTCCACACTATCCCCTTATTATTTGGTTCAACATTATGCTTCATCAGGAGTCCTAAAACTCAAAAACTGGCTCATGGCTTTGTGGAAACTTGGTTGGTCTTAGTAAAGGTATTAAGAGCAATCAGATTCCCAGATCTGAGTCCACAGACAGTGTCTCTGAGCCAAGGATTTGTGCATTCATCCCTTCCTCCTGCCCTGTGGCTGCCTCTCCAAGGTCAGGAAACCAACTTCAGACAGGAGTACAGGAAGCGTCCTGTACTAGAGGATAGAGAGGGGAGGAGACTGGGGCCGTCAGGATGCCAGGTATCCCAGCAGTGCTTTGGCCTCCTTCCCTCCCGCTCTGAAATGCTTCAGCTTGACAGCCGAAAATGGATCTAGTAGGAAAGTGATTTCTGCCACTCCTCCCACTCTGCGCTGGCTTCCTGGAGGCCTCCGCGTTCAGTTGCGTGCAAGCATCAGTGGTGCAACCAGCAGGACTGTGCCCTAAAATGCTAAGATTCTTGAATGTTTTCTTAGGAATCAGCACGGCTACCTTATACTTCTGACTGTGTGCAGCGACATGTGAGCGGGGCCCCTCTGTGCTTCGACCTGCATGTTCCATCAGCCCCAGTCAGCTTTGCAATGTCAGTGAGAGCTACAGTCCAAAATATTCAAAAGATATCAGGTTGGGGGAGTCTTTTCTCTCCCTCCCAGCAACTTGCAACCCGACAGATACTTTGGCTACAACTCCCATCATCCCTCACTTTTGGCTCTGCTGGGAGTTCCAGGCCCAAATATCTGGAAGGCAACAAGTTCCCCACTTCTGCTCTGAAGTCATCCTTTTTGGCTGTGACTTAACTCAATCTGCTCAAGCAGAAGCACAAGTTTACTGACTGATTACACCCATCTGTGCCACTGCCTTTGGCTTGATGCAAAAAGATACAGAGGCAAATCAGAGACAGGGCCTCACACACGTCCCCACCCACACGTGTGCACACAGAGCAACTGGGATTGGCACACTGGGCAAGGAAGGCAAAACAGAAGAACACATCGAGTGATGCATAAGAGAATGATTCCAGAGCGCAAAGTAAAACAGAGCGAGAACAAACAGGAGGAAGCAAACAGAGCCCTCTTTGCTCTCTGCAACACAGATATAATGCCCACATGCTAAACCAGTGAGACCTGGATTTTTAATTGCACAGAACACGCAGCAGTCCAGAAACTGCACAAAGTCCTGACAATCATGGTTGTTCTTGTGACTTTAAGCATTGCATTTGCTCAGGGACAGAGCTGCAGGGGCAGAAGAAACCACACCTAAGAGAATTCTTCCCTCTTAATGGTCCACTGTTGAGCACACGGTCTTGAATATCCTGCCTGATGGAGTACAAAGCGGGCACACAAGCACAACAAGACACACGCATGTGGAGGATCACAGGAGAAGTTTTAATCTTGCCCCCATCTGACAATCAGGATTACTGGGAGGGTGAGGTTGAAGGCTACTGAAAGCCCCGTTTTGCTGGCTGTGCAGGGATGCTTCTTGTCATGTGCCCTCTGGTGGGTGTGGCCGTGGTGGGCAAGAAGTGGGGACACTGGGGCAAAAAGACCAGAGCACAGGCAGCCTCAGAGGGGCCCGAGGGGGTGAGGGCATCTCCAGGACGCTGGCTGCCCACCCCACAAAAAGTGCTTGCACTCAACTAATTAACCAACCCATTAATGAGTAGGTGAATGACTAAAGTCCACCCATGGCCCCAGTTTCAGAGCATGTGCCTCACTGCAGTTCATCAGATACGAAGCACTGGCCCAGTTCGTGTGATCTGACTACACTCCGAACTCTTCTGAAGCAGGGAGAATGAGCGAGGCTGCAAAGGGGCTGTATGGACACACGTGATCCTGTCCCTGTCAGGCTGGCACGTGTGAAAGCAGGCATTATGCCAGGTGACACAACTTGCTCTCTGGCACCGAGCCGTCAACACGGAGAGTTTCTCAGGAGGAAGTCTCTGGCGACACCTTCCAAACAGGAGATAATAAGGACTTTCTACCTGCAAAGCATATGCTCTCGCCACTAAGCTACGGTCCCAGTGCGGCAAAGATGTAGCGCAGCTGCCAGAAAGTCCCTGGCCTAAATCTTGCCTGTGCCATGAACTCACCAGATGGGCTTGGCATGTCACACTGCTCAGCCACAAGCCACACCCTCACCAGGCTGATAAAAAACTGACCTCTCTGGGCATACAGAGAACAAGATAAGATATGGGAAGTGCTGCCTTGCTGGCCAAGGCAGATGGAGAAGTTTAAAATACCAAGAGGACACCAGATTAGGTGACACTAACTAGAGTGTTTATTAAAGGGTATTTCTCAGAAGGAGCAGGGGAGCTCTTAGTCTCATCTCAGAGACTCCTGGAAACCTAACCCAGTCCTGCCCACTCTGCCTTCTGAGACATCACCAGGCTTCCATCTGCATGTTTTCAAGTCTGTCTGCACAGCTATGAGAGTGAGAGACTTCCGCTTTCGGGGGCGGGGGCGGGGGGGGGGATGAAAATGGAGATTTGCAGTGGGAGGGATTTCGCTCCACCCAGTAACTGTTTGGGCAGAGCCTGCCACTGTCTGTCTTAGCAACCGCAGGCGTGTTTGCAGGCTGCGGCTCCTTCCCCACCACCTGCACCTTGCCACTCTCTCAGATGAATCTAGTTATGAGTGACACACCTGAGGAAACAGCCACCTTGCAGTGACCATGGTGCTGCTGGACAAACAGAACAGCCGGGAGCTGCCTCCTCAGAGAAGTCCAAGGTGAGGGGCACACGCACAAGGCCAACCACCCTTCCCAGTCCCCCTCTACCCAAGTCTGTGTAGACTTATTTCTCAGTTTATTTTTTAAAATCCTGTCTCTATCACACCCACTGAAGACAATGTGAAATCAATGCAAGCAGGTAACTCAAGGCACAAAACAGCATCGCGACATGTGGAAGACATGCAAAATGAAAGCCACCGAACCAGACAGAAGAAAATTAAATTATTTGTCTCTGGCATGCCTAACACAGCCTGCTAACCACGCTCTCTACCTTGGTATAGGCTAGATAACTCTCCAGTTTGTTGTTGTTCTTTGCAGGGTCAGGCAGGCAGCAAAACAATGTTTATTGAGCAGCATTCAAATCCAAGAGCCTCTTTAGGCATCTCTTTAGTAAGCAACTGAGGCGATAACAAGATTTGGCTAAAAGAGAGGGAAACCAGTGGGTGAAGCGTGTGGAGTTCATTCAGGGCTCCCCTCCCTGTAATTCAAGCACAGTTACCAAGCCCTTGGTGGGCTGACTTTGACTTGATGGATCACACAAAATGGTGTAGGCCGCCTCCACCCATAAATGTCACACTGTCTGGGGCCCAAACAAAGCACCCCGAATGTGGACACCCTGTCGATTTTTGATCCTTGATTTGTTTGCAATCTCCTCTCCCAGGAAGCAAAAGTGCCTGGTTCGCCTGAGGCAAACGAAGCTGCTCCCAGCCAGCTGCTGCTCCCCTGCTGCTGCCCAGTGGCATTCCTTTTCCACAGCTTGGCTGGGAAAACAAAAGAGCCCACCTGAGAGGTTTGTTTGTTTGTTTAGAGATTTTGTATGCCATCCTTTCAGGAGGCAGCTACAGATCACTAGCCGGTCTCTCATTAAAAATGGCAACTGACAGACAGCTAAGTAGGAGGAAAACTTTGCTGGTGCCAGAATGCCCATCAGTCCAGATCCTTTATAGAGGGAAATTTGCCATGGATTTTAAACAGCATATGTTTGCTGACAGGCTCAGGGTGCCTAGATGGAAAACAGAGGCTTCAGCCCCTTGTGTTTGTGAGGAGACATTTGTAGGAAAACCTATCTGCTTTGTATTGCTTTAGTTCCTCTCAATTTTATGGTCAATCTTTTGTGACATTATTTGCATGTAATTTTGTGCTTCTACCATGCCCAGAAACTCACTAACATTCTCATGTTTAAAAATGAGAACATCCCACATCTATATGTCTCCCCCTTGCTTGCCTTGTTTCCAAGTGGAAAAGCTCCATGCGTTGTAACCCTTCCTCATGAGGAAGTTGCTGCAGCTGCTTGATTATTTCAGTTTCCTCCTCCTGCACTTTTCCTCAATGCTACAATATCCTTTGTCCAAAGGTTTGGATGCTTCTGGATTTTTATGGCAGCTTCACAGAATGCAATGTTGCTAGCTTCTGGGCTAGATCTAATTTGTATATGTTTCAATGCTGTATT
Source organism: Varanus komodoensis (assembly GCF_004798865.1). Taxonomy (NCBI): domain Eukaryota; kingdom Metazoa; phylum Chordata; class Lepidosauria; order Squamata; family Varanidae; genus Varanus; species Varanus komodoensis. Next base: position 262,200 of record NW_025335297.1, read on the forward strand.
TTAATTTTCTTGTTTTATAATAAGTTCTAAGATAACATGTTTTATAATATGCCTTCTTTTAACTGTGATGCTTCTGACATGAATAAAGAAAGAAAAGACCGGGGACCAAAACTGCACAGTATTCCAAATGGAGTCACACTGTAGATTTGTATAAAGGAGCAGTATGATCCTGGAAGATTCAGTCCGGTTTCCTTTCCTAATCATGGCCAAGATGAAATTTGTCTTTTTCAAAGCAACCACATACTGGGTCAACATTTTCAGCAAATTCTCCACAACCCCAGTCTCAGTTCCCATCAGTATATATATGAAGTGAGGATATTTCCGTCCCAGTTTACAAGGAACTGTATTTGCCATTTTGATGCTCATTCTTCCAGTCTGAAGAAAACCTTTTAGGGCTCCTCTTCAACACCCTAAATTTCTTGGTGTCATCTGCAATCTACTTCACCATTCCCTCCTAGTTCCGGATAATTTATAAACAAGTTTAAAAGCTCTGGTCCAAACAGATCTCTGTGGGATCCAAGGATTTGCACCTCTAGCTCAAAAGGATTTACCATTTATCCTGACTCCTTACTCTGCTCTTTAACAAGTTACTGATCTACAAGAGCACCTCTCCTCTTATCCTGTGATAGCTATGTTTGCTCAGGAGTCTTTGTTAAGGGATTCTGTCAAAAGCCCTCTGGAAGTCCAGGTGTGGATCGTCCCACCGCACTACTCTGCTCTCTCATCCGCCTGGCCCTAGTTCTTCTGGATTTCAGGCAAAGGTCTTTCCTACCACCTCATGCCATCATGGGAGATGAAATATGTGCTCTGTCACTGAATTATCCTTCCAACAGGCTTTGGTGAGACTTACCCCCAGTATCCAGCATCATAGCCTGAATGCAGGGTATATATTCAAGGATCCTTGGGAACATGCTTGGGGCAGGAGAACCCAGGCCCTTCTGTCTGCAAAGCTGGTGTCCCAGCACTGGGCTAGGGCTCCTCTACAGGCTGAGACTCTTTCCATGGTGCCTGTGACCTCACAGGTTTGGAAGCACTTCCTTTCAAAGCTAGATCCTCTCCTCCTTCACCGACACTTCTTGACTTCCTTTTGTTGCCACCATTCTTATTTTCTGATACCAGGGTGCAGTAAATCACATGTTGTGCCTTCTTGCTGAACATTTTGTAAAAAAGCATAACACTTTCTATGAAGCTGCGTTAAAGGAAACATTTGTATTCAGGAGGCTGCCTTATATGGAGGTAGACGACAGTCTCGTCAGTCCAAATATTGTCCACCCAGACTAAGGTTCTCTGGAGTTCCAGGCATGTTTTTCCAGCACTCCCTGGAGAAGCTGGGGATTGAACCCAGGACCTTTTGGTGCACAGAGCAGATGCTCTACCACTGAGCCACACCCCCTCCCTGTCTTTCCCACCTGTCCTCGTAGGGCAAGTTTACTGCAGAGCAAATTAGAACAACATACAGCAGGAAGAGCGGAGAGTCTGGAAATCTATTTGCGAATTTGGAGGTCACCAAGTCCAACCCCTTGCTCAGTGTGGTTGGGGGAAGAGGGCGGTGGAACAGTGATGCTCAGGGAGAGAAAAGAGGTGTGCTCTCGTTTTCATTCATGACATTTGAGATGTTCCGATGCACCTGCAGAGGAATCACCTGTTGGCAGTGAGGAGGAGGGCAGTCTCGGGCAACTGTTCTCACAGACTGCTAGCTGCATCCCAGACGGTGATTCAGAATTGGAATATGACACAACTCACAGTGAGATTGGGGAGGATGGGTTAGGTCAGAATTCTGAAATGAAGGAGGCGGAGGTGATTATCGCAAGACCAGGCCCTTTGCCAAGCTAGGCAGTTTCTGGGAACAACCAAGATGTACAGCCAGTGGGAGGGGGCTCTGAGGATGAGGGATTTTTGGACACAGACCATCCCCCCACTGCTCTTGACCCCATGGGGAAGCCCAGTTGAATGAGCAATGTACAGAGAGGAAGTGAGCTCATTTCAGAAAGCCTCTCCCAATGGAATGAGGCCCAGGCATGTTGACAAGGAAGGTTCCTGGAGGTATACACTAGATTGGGTTCACAGAACTGTTTTGTGCATGCTCAGAGATCCTTTCTGGGGGATTTGTACTTGGGAGCCATAAAGAAAGTTTTGCAAGGAAACTGCTCTATGCCTTCTGACTGCTCAAAAGAGGAACCTCTGTTCACGACATCTCCTCGTGATACAATCCAATGCCACCAGGGAGGCACGTGTGAATTCTGCAAACATGTGGCTGGGGGAACTATGTGGCTCCTTCACACCAGTTAGAATCTTATCCAGAGGACAGTGATGGGACAGAACAGACCTCCGTGTCCACCACTTCCCGCATGGGTGCTGCAATCACACGCACCCTTTCACTGCCTCAGCTGGCCATGTCACCGCCGCTGCAGTGACTTCACATGCTCCCGTGCTACACAAAGGATGGTCCTCTTAAGCAGTGTGGGGTCAACCGGTGAGGAGATGCATCTCACACAACCGAGGGGTTTTGAACGAAATCATGGTTCCAGTTCAGTCATAACTGCATCAGATAGCTGTGGACAGTTCTTTCAAACCTTATTTTCTCCATCTGTAGAATACTATAATAATGCTTTTACTGAGTTGTCTCCACAAGGTGTAATAAAAATGTGTTTACTTGTTCTAAGCCTCCAGGTTTGGGCAAGGTTAGAACAAATACTGGATAAGCTAGCTTAGTTCAGAATAAGATTTTAAAACATCCTCCTTTTGCTTGTCCACACCCTTCCTGTCAACAGCACATGGTCCCTTCTTCCTTAAGTCATATGATGTTTTTATAGCTGAACTGACCTTTGATTTCTGCAAGAGAAATTTCATTGCTGTTGACTATTATAGATACCTTCCCCTTGAACAATTAGTATGTTTATAAGCATTCCATGCTATCACAACACCTTAGGCCAATCACAGGAACAAGTTCAATGAGAGTGCTTTAAAAAAAAATCTGCCATGTTTCTCTGTTGGACATGTATAAGCTACACATATTTAGGGCAAGTTGGAGTTGATCAAATGATTATGCTTACTGATGACAATGGGAAATGCAGTCCAACATATCTGGAAGGCAGTAGGTTGCAAAAAGCTACCTTCGTATATATAAGAACAGAAAACTTCTTGACTTCAACACCCCATGCTAGTGAACTCAGCACAGTGAGCTATTCCCTCTGTATTAGGAGAGGGAAGAAACTTCCCCTTTCTTAAAAATGCACCAGAGCTGTCTATTATCTTTGTAGTTGCTATGCATTTACATTTAAGGAATTAAACAAGAGATATCACTAATGTCTCTGTTTAGAACTAGGAAGTCATAAAGTTAATCAAAGTGAAGTTAATGACCCTATGATCTCTTATCTCCCTTTTGGGATTAGATGCTTGAGATGTGTGCTCTGCATTCCATTCTTCCAAATACTCAGGATTGGCAGTCCTGCTTTGCTAAATCTAGAAACTATCCTAGCTGGGTGTACAGCCCATATCACATTTTAAACATGGAGCCCAAAATATTCCTTTTCTACAGAGGGAAGCAGGAACTACATAAGTACAGATGAGGAGAAGACATCAGTCCTGAAGGGCATGTAGTTGCGAGTTCAGGGAAGGGAGAGGACAGGATAAGACTTCAGAGCACACAAAGTGGCTGGCCATTTCAGACCCACCAACATCTCTAGTTTTGGAGGGAGGAGCACAGCTCAGTAGCAAGGCACATGGCTTGCATGCCAGAGGCCCCGGGCTCAATTCCTGTCACCTCTGTGTTATGGTAAGTTGCTCTCTGAAGCCCCAAAGAGGTGCTGCCAGTCAATGGAAACAGACAATACTGGGCAAGATGGACCAACAATGGTCTGATTCAGTACTTAAATCAGCACCCAATTCAGAACCATAAGGACTAGAGCCTTATTTTTGTTACAGGAGAAGGACTGTTAACTGAGTGGCAGGACGTGCATTGTCTACAGGTCTCAGGTTCTGTCCCTGGGAAAGACAGAGGATCTAATGTACGCAGACAAGACTGAGCTAGATGGAGCACCAGCCCAAGTCAGTATTTCCATTACCTTACCTAGCCTAGTGTTCTGTTCCCACAGTGACCAGCTAGACCCTTCTGGGAAGCATGCAAACCCCAACACCTCTTTCCCATTTTCCCCCAGCGCTAAAGTACTGAGAAGTGCATTATTATGAACACGGGAGAATCCACCAAGGAAGTAAGGAGAAACCAGCAAGCACTGTTGCACTAGAGAGGGGGAAAATGTACAAAGCTGCAATGGGAAAGAGGGGCAGGCCAGAACTAGTCATGGGCCACCCTGGACCCTAATTGCAACTTATTTGTTAAAATGTGTATCCTGTGCTTCCATGTAGAAGCCCAAAACAGCTCACATGAACTGTGCCCACTCTCAATTTCAGGCACGGATCTGTTTAGTTTTAGAATTGAAATGGCCATCAAAATCATATTATTCTCTCCATTGTACTAGGTAGAATTTTAAAAGGTAGCAGCACACAGACATGCCAATAGCGTGAGTAGAGATTGCAACTGAACAGAGAGGCTGTCCAAATGTACTTGGACTCCAGTTCCCATCAACCCTGAGTACTATACATTCTGGCTGGATCCAGTGGCCAATGAAGTACAATATCATTTTTAGGGCCACACAGTGCTTGCTCCAATGATGGAGGCATATGAAGGCATGGTGGAAAGTCCCCTCCCTGCTCCCAGAACATTCCAGAAGTAGCAAAGCTTTAAAACTTAACGAAATTAACATTGCACGAAGGTACACATTAACTCAGGTGCTTCAGACTTAACTCTGCACCCCTCCCCACCACCTGGAATGATCACCTCAAGGTATTATTAGAAAAGGGAGAAAAGTATGTCTTTCTATCTTCGCATTTGGTCACAAGGAGACCTTGTGCATGCTTGGAAATATGCCCCCAAAGTGTTTTGCCTGTAGAAGTTTTTATTAGCTTGCCAAGAGGCTAGCAAGCTGTGTTTCCACATTGGCTAAAGAGAAGGGGAGATTCAGCATAGAAAGTTAGGCTACTGGTCTTTTAGTAGGCTAGTTTTTAAAAATAGCTTTCTACCAAGCTGGCTGATGGTGGGCAAGCACATAGTCACCTGTCCGTCCCCTACTTTTCATGATGCTGATGCAGGAAGAAAATGTCTTTGCTTTCCTTAATACAGAAAGCAACCTGGATGGTAGAGGAGGCTTGGTGCAACCGAAGGCTGCCTGTGCTGATCAGGAGACTTGGACAGTACAAGGCTGGGCCTGTGGATGGATCACCAGAAGAGAGGGAGAACGCTTGGATGGAGGACATAGTATGAGGAATCTGCCCTGGATAAATTTCCATTATTATTACATTACATTTGTATCTCACCTTTTTCCCTTCTTGTGAGGAAGGAACCCAAGGTAGCTTATATATATTTTATCCTCACAACAACAAACCTGTAAGGTAAGTTAGACTGAGAGTGAGTGACTGGTCCGAAGTCACCCCGTGAACTTCATGGCCAAGGGCGGGGGATCTGAAAGGAGGGCAGTCAGACTGTTAATGAGGATTTGCTGAAACAATAATAGGCTATACCAGAACTTCATCATCTAGTGTAGAGAGCCAGTGTGGCAGAGTGGTGAGAGAGTTGGGCTGGAGACCTGGGTGCTAGTCCTGCTCAGCCATGGAGCTAACTGGGGTAACTTTGGGCCAGTCACAGACTCTCAGCACATCCTACCCCACAGGGATGTTGTTGGGGGATAAAATTGAGAGTGAGAGGAGAATTATGCAAGCTGCCTTAAGTCCCTTGATTGGAAAAAAGGCAGGCTATAAGTATAATAAATTAATAAATCTAAGCTGGCTGCCAGTCCATATTCAGAACCAATTCAAAATACAATACGGGTTTTTAATCTTTAAAGCCCTGAACAGCCTGGGGCCAGGGAAAGACCACCCCCCTCCATATTTACTTACCATGCACCATTTACTGAAAACATTATCTACTTATTTTGGCATTTTCTCAGCTGTGACCTGTCTGTGGACCCAGCTCTAAGGCATTATTTTTGCAAATCTCTGAGGTTTTGTGTTGTTGTTTTGCCTTATACAGGTGGAAAACCTTTTTATTACCACATCAGTGCATGCACAGATTTTAGTGCTTTAAGAACCCCACAACGCTTTATCCCTGCTGCTGGTTTTACTTTTTAATTTTGTCATGGGCTGATGCCGGTGACTCTATCTGGCCTTTATATGACCTCTTTCGATGTTATCTTGCATTACATGTTTTTTTTAAAAAAAATCTGTACATGACCAGTTATCTTTGATTATTGTGGAGGCTGGGCTACAAATGAAATAAGCAAATATCCCTGTGTTGTGTGGAGGCCTTGCTGCAGGGGGAACCTAATTTGGTCCCCTAATTATGGGCCCCTAGACCTATAAGCTGATCTGGTAGTATCAGTGGGGTGGAGCCTGGCTTGAACCCTCACCACCTCCTCCCATGACTTAATCTGGCCCTACCCATTTTCCTAGTTCCTTTCCCCGAGAAAGTTGCAGCTCCATGCTTATTTAGGCAGGGGGCAAGGGACTCAGCCAGTGCTTGCATGATCCAACCCTAGAAGCCAAAAGTCCCTTTCCTTTGCACGCAACTCGAGGGTTCCCAACCCCACAAGTAGACATCTTGGAGCTAACCAGCCCGGTGGCCTTGAAGTGTGGCCAGCTCATTACAGACTAGTCATTTAGAGATATCATTTAAAAGCATACACAACTCACAAGACATCAGCGGTCTTGCAGAATTAATGCATCTGGCCTGGCCTGGCAGAAGCATAACCACCTCCTCCCAAATGAGGCCCATCGAAGAGGAAGGCATTATTTTGGGAAAGATCTAAGAGTGGTAACCACTGGTGGAAAGTGGCTGAGCCAGCCATACCATGAGGCAGGAAGGTTGTGGCTTCACTGGGCAAAGGCACAATGTACTTCACAACCACATCTAGCTCCACCATCCTTGCTGCTTCCTTTCAGAATGGAAAAACCAATCTGCATAGAAACTCAGAAGCTACTAGGCCTTCCTACTAGGCCTCAGAACTTTCTGAGGACATGGCAACTAGATGGAATAATAGAGTCTGGACGCTCTTCAGTTTGCAGGCCCAAGGAACAGCACAGCATACTGCACATCTGCCCAGAGAGCCAGTAATTACTGTCCTTTGGCTCACCAGCCTTGCTGAGTTAGTGGGCACCTTTGGCTTTCTGCAGGCACTCTCACAAAATGGCTGCCATGCTGGAGGAGACTGCCATGATGGGCATGGCCAATCACAAGATAATCATTTGCCAAAAGGTCAACAGTGAAACCGAAAAGAAAAATAAATTGCCCAAGAATCTAAATAGAAGGCAGAGGTGAGATCTGAACTCCAAAAGCAAATATATATAAGCTTTTGAACCCAAATAAACATAGTGCTGAGGCAGCCCTCCTTTTCGCAGCCTGCCCACTTTCCAGTTTAAAGAAATGGGGAGGGTTCCCCTGTGTGTGTTCAGACAGAACAAAGTGCTGCGGCTCCCAGCATCCCCAGTCAGCATGCTAGGAGTTGTAGGACCTTTTCTCTGTCTAAACATCTCTGCACTCTTTTAAAAAAATATTTTTTTTAAAAAACTCAGGAGGGGCGGAGAGTATATCATGTGCTACAAGAAGTGTCTCTGGGCTCTCTGGGCCCATGGGTGCAAAGGGGGAAGATAAATGTTTGGGGGAGGAGCTCAAAAGGATTCAAAGAACATACTGCAGGCAGACTGGGAGAGGCTGAAGAACAAAGACCGGATGGGGCAGCCAGGCCCGGACCAAGACGGGCACGCAGCACGGTGCCAGAGTGCGGGCTCTGCATGCAAAATGTCCCAGGTTCCACCCTTGAGGCATCTCTGGCTAGAGGCCGCCTCAGATAACAAATAGTGGCAAAGAGCCCTTAATATGATTCGAGGCAGTTTTTGACAGACAGGGAAGATCAGGAAAGAGGGAACCTAGCGTCCTCTCTGGTGTTCTGGACTGCTACTCCCATAAGCCCACAGCCAACATGATCAATGACCAGGGATTCTAGGAGCTGCAGTCCAAAAGATCTCAAAGGAAGCAAGTTGCCAACTGCTGGACCAGCCAATCCTGGGCGAGATCAGATGCATGAGCAGCCCTGACCAAATCTAAGGTAGTTCCTTAATGCCGAAGCAGGAAAGCACACTGACCACACCAGAGAGGCTAGCTGGTCCCACAGAACTAACCCTCCATGCCACAATGAGATGCCCAAGAAGGCCTTATGCTCCCAGCTCCTGTAGCATGTTCACCTTTGGTAAACAGTTGGACAGGCGAAAAGGGCAGGGCCAAGAGGGCAGGTGGTACAACATCTATATCAGGACGCAGATTTGGTTGACATCAGAAAATACATAGTTGACCTAGTGAGGCTGGTCCTCTGATGAGCATCGGGACACCCAGGGCATCATCTTCAAGCTCCTCCCCTTTTCTAATGTCATCATACCAAGAAACCACATTCAGAGAATCAGCAGGGGAAAAGACATAAGAGAACCTGATATTTGGAGAGAAGGAAGACACAAGTTTGTTTGTTTTTCGAAGAGGATGTTTCTGTAGCAGTTGCTTATGCTTATCATCAGTTCACCCAGCCCAGAAAAAGAAGGGTTCCAATAGATGGGGAGCTGTGGAACAGATAGAGAAGAAAACAACCAGCATTTGAAATGCAGGGGGAGCTTAGAAAAGACTTAGTTCCCCTTCCTTGGTTCAGGCCTCAAAGGGAAGAAAGTACGAAGGAGACCAGAAAAGTAAAAAGCTGTTTAAAAAGCTGATGAGGAGGATAGCTTTGCCCAGATAGACATCTTTAAAATAGCAAATGGCAGGGCTGCAGAAGGCCAGTTTAAACATATCTGTCACTTTTATCACCCTGGTTTTGGAAAGAAAAGGACAGCACTGGGGAATTTGTGGCTTTCTAGATGTTATGGAGCTGGCACTCCCATTATTCCTCACAATCTGCTCTGCTGGCTGGGAATGATGAGAACTGTAGTCCAGTATCACCTGCAGAGCCACATTTGTCTCTTCCAGGAACAGGGGACCAAAAAAAGTATGTATTGATTTCAAAGAAGTGATCCAGGCTGACGTCTCTCTTCTAACTTTTGACAGCTACTATTTAAAAATGAGATCGTTGATAAAAAAAGAAAGAAAGCAGATTTCTAAGTTGCAAGAATACAATTTAGCCATGCAAACAAAACCTGACAGCCCTTTCCCCAGACTTACCTTGCTTCTTTGTTTCTGTTCCACCACAACAGAAAGGGCACTTTTTCAGAACCTTGCACACCTTAGGTTTCTAACCCTTGCACATTCATTACACCAAATGCTAAGGCAAGTGGTCGGTTGGGGGGGGGGATAGAAAGCTACTGGGGTCGCTTCCAGGCACTGCTGCCCCACTGAAACCACCAAGCCAATTTCGCGGCGACTATCTTAAGTCCCGCTTATTTCAAGTGGTGTGCCCCAAGCATGAACGAACAATACAATACTACACGTGTCTACTCAGAAGTCAGCTCCACTGGGTTTTATGAGGCTTATTCCAGCTAAGCGGGTACAGAACTGTGGCGAAAGCTTTAATTCAACGCCCTTTCAGAACAAGTCAGAGAGAGAAAAAATAACCAGAAACCTCGCCCAAGCCAGGTGCCGGGCGCGGACTCCCTCAAAGCCCTTCTTGGCTTGCACTCTCCTTAGTCCTCAGCCCCCCCCCCGGGGGGGGGCGCACAGGAAAAGCAGGAAGGCATGGCTCGGCTTTTCTTTCCTCCGCAGCCGGCGGCAGTAAAAAGGGCGGCGGGGGACCCTCCACCATGAAATACCACCTCAAGAGCCTTCCCGCATCTCGTCCCCCCCCCCTTTTCCCGGCCACGTACTCCGATTCCGCTCAAGTGCGGCTGGAAGGCAGAAAGGGGCGCCCCGGGCCAGCCCACAAAGAGCCACACGCCGCCGCCGCTCACCTTCACAAACAGCTCGACCAGGGGCTGCTCCTCGGCCATGGCGCGGTCGCGGGGCGGGGGGCGCTGCTGCGGGCTTGCGACGAGGACCCCGGGCGCCGCGCGGCTTGAGGGGGCACAGAAGGGCGGGCGCCGCTCCCAGCTCCGAGCAACTCTCCCAACTTCGGCGAACTTCCCTCGGCCGCGCGGGGGCCACGCCCAGGAACTGAGCAGGGCGCTCTGAGTCACCGCGGAGAGGAGATGGGCGGATGGCGCTGGGCGTGGGGCGGGAGCGGAGCGGGAGCGGGAGCGGGAGCAGCGCCGGGGCGGGGGGCGCCTCGGCCGAGCCCCGTTCCTCCCGGCCCGCGCTGGGGCCCCTCTCGCCTCGTGCCTTTCCAGCATCTCCCAGCAGCCCTGAGGAGTCGAAATTTGGCGCGGGCTGCTTGTTGGCGCTTTTGAGCGAGGGTGGCTGCGGCTGGCGACGGGTCGTTCTTCTTTCTTTTCTCTTTAATCAGGGTTTGAAAGTGGCCATCGTTTCCGACGAGGGGGTAGGGCACGCACGATTTCTCTTTTGCCCCATCATGGGGCGTCCGGTCAAACTGGTTTCTTACGCTTTGGCAACCATATTTAAAAATCCTCCGATCCTCTACCGCAGGGAAGCGCCCTGGGAGTGGGCAGAAGGGAGATAGGAATATACCGGCAGATTTGCGGGAGATGGGCGAGGATTTCTAACAACGGGTTGCTGCAAGAGTGGGAGCAATTCCTTGGCTTAAATGCTACAGCTGGAAAAAGGAAGAAGGCTTGGGATGAAAAACGTTCCTCGTTATTTACTTGTGCACAGAAGGGCTGCGTGTCGCCTTCAGTTCTGATACGCAGGACAAGGCCATGGGCTCAGACTTCTTGAATTGGAAGAGCGCTACCCACGGTGGCTTTGAAACCCAGGCTGTTGAGTGCGTTGCCTGAAAGCCATCACCACAGGGTGGCTTCTCTGTGGCTACGACGCCATCACCGCACACCATGGCTTTCGTAGAGGTTCATAGTCACCCCTGGTCTTGCCACGCCATCCAGACCCAGGCACAGACACAACAAACCCAGGTGCCGCCCCAAAGCCCACAAAGCCACTGGGCAACAGCAGCGGAAATTCTTGCCACTCCAGTCCAGGGGCTCCAATGGCAATGGCTCAAAGTGCCCAGGCAGCACTGGCTTCCCTGCCTCTGTGCCATAGAAGCCACCCTTGCCGGGGCCCACCATGCACTGCCTTCCTGTGTCCTGCTTGGAGCCAGAGGAGGTGCTGCTCGGTGGCGCCTGCTCCTCCTCAGTATCCGTTCTACTGGATATCCCCGAAGGAAGCCCGGTGCTGCGATTGCAGGCTGATGCAGCAGCTTGGTCTCCTGGCTCTCCTTGGAAGGCCCCAGCAAATGCACCTTGCAGCTGCTCGTTGGCCGGTAAGGCCAGCGGACATCCTGTCTCATCCTTTGCAAGGGACCTGGCCAAACACACCCTCTCCCTGCCTGGCTTGGTGGCCGCTTGAACACCGAGCAACAGCAGGACAAGCCTTACTGTGTCTTTCTCAGGCTGAGCACCATCCACTCATCCCTCCCCCACTCAATGCAAAGTGGGAACAAAAGGCATTGCCAGTATGTAACAAATACTGGTGCATCAGACACAAGCTGCCAGTGTCAATCCTGTCAGAAAGGGGTTGAATGAATGGCAGGGAGCCTCGGACAGCTACCCCAAGGTGCCACTTTCAATTTTGCTCCACTCTGCTCAGCGCTCATGACGTCTTCTGGGATACAGGCAGGAGGATGGAGGGGGGGGGGCTTAGGACCCTTTGTGGCACTCAGCAGGGTGCATTGCTTAACCCCAGGGCAGCTGAAAAACCACCTCAGAGGGTGGAGGATCAGTCTGTTCATGAACTGCCTTCTCTCTTTTCCACCAGACTCCAGCTGGTGGTTCTCAGGGTTATAGGAACTGAACACACACAAAGTAGGTCTCGGAAACTTGTTGTCTGCCCACAGGAATCTCTTTTGGTACAAGCCAGGAGTCTCTGCGTGGGCCAGAGGTGTATCTGCCTTCTCATACAGTTCAATGTGAAGCACACTGTACAGTAGAGAATTCTACTGAAATCAAAGTGATTGGGATGTTGCACTTCAAAATCTGGGTGTGTTACAAGTGTGCGTGCAGTTCAGAACTACAATTAGACAAGTTGTACATGCTTACACCAACTCTTTTTTGCCACATGCATTGCACATTTAAATGCCTACTTTACACATGAAGTTTTAGAAAAGTTAATTCATGAATAAGCCTCAGTAACAGGTTGCAGGGGACCCTAAAAACAGTTGTAACTGGGTTTGTAGAATTGTGGTAAGTAGGAAGATAATGATTAGGAATTATCTTTTCTCCAAAGCTCTAGACTGGTTAATAAATTCTGTACACAATATTTATCTGTTGTGTATTGACAAGCACAATTTCATGGAGGATTGGTCTATCCTTGAATAACCAACCAGGACAGCCCCATGGAACTTTTACGCATGTCTCCAAATGTGTGGGATAAATTAGCTGCTTCTGCGCTTAGGAACCTCCCAAGATATTCAGCAGGATTCTCTTGACTGGACTAAAGGGAGCTTTTGGAATTACATTCCCATTAAGGGAAGCCATATAATCAGGCCTATACAATCAGCCTAAAAATTCTGAGGAAGGAGGTACCAAAAAAGTAAGGGGGCAGTTCATCTGGTTTGTAGTCCTTTCCATTGCAAATTCATAAAGTTTTTTTAAATTATTACTTGCTAAAATATTAGTGGGGCAGGCCTGGCTACAGGCCTGAATACAATAGATGGATTCTCTGCCTTTTGTTCCATTTCCCTTCACCTGCCTTTTGTTCCATTTCTTTTATTTTGCTTTCTCTTTCAGTTTTCAGTTTTCTGGGCTGTTTCTTCATCAGTATGTTGTTATTTCTGCTGCTGCTAATCCCTTAGAGCTATAACAGCTATTTTGGTTAAACTTATTGTTGTTATTCCAGATTGCTAAAAAGATAGCAGTGATGACATGTATTTGCAGGAAGGGAAGGCCTGCATATACCATAAAGTTACATATCTGGGTGTAGAACATCTGACATCTATGCATAATCCTTGAGAATTCAGGGAGAACCCCCTTCGAGGCAGATCTGACCCTTTCTGCTTCACTCCACCAGGATCCTGACTCTTGCTGATTCTACAGCAGAGAGAAGCAAGCTGGTGTCCTCCAGATATTTTGATCCACAGCACACATAACCCCTGAACACTGGTATAGCTCAGAACATCTAGAAGCCGAAAGTTGCCATTCCCTACTCTGCAGACAGGATCTCGAAAAGCAGCCTTCATAGAGAGAGAGATAACATACAAAATATCTTGCACAAGCTTTTGCTGGGGCTGAGAAGCAGTGATTACCCAAGGCTGCATTATGCCTGCATAACACAGAGATAAAACAAGCTCCTTCCTTCCTGCCTGCCTTCCTTCCTTCCTTCCCCCCACCCACAGCTCTGGGGTCCTAGTTCAGTGGTAGAGCCCCCCCCCACACACGCCCCCAAGCAGGCTGCTGAACCAACCTCTGAGGGCGGCATTGTCTGGGAGAAGCTCTGGGGAAGGGGCTGCATTCCAGGGCTGGGCAGGACCAAGCCCAAGATATGGTGAGGGCAAAGGGGCAGGGCCAAATGCCAAAAATACCAGCATATTTTATGCTTAAAGCTCCACTTGTCGGTAGCTGAACTGGGGGAGGGCAAACGCAACACGGGGATCAGCCACCAGGGGAAGGGGTATCGCCCTCTGGGGAGCCCCAGCAAGCTAGTTTATAATCCCTGGAGGGACAAGTTCTCCCCATGGGGTTGAAGCGCTGCACCCCTGCCCAAAGGCAAAACAGGAACAAGGGGAGGAGTGATTCCCTGGGGACCAGAAGATCAAGACTGTTCTCAAGAATAGGGGCAGATACAATCCACAGATGACCCAGGGGCTGTTGCAGGGGAGAGCAGTTATCAGCAGGGACAGAAAAGAGGGCTCTTGGGAATCCCAAATCTGGGACAGGCAGAAAATAGGATTGCTGCTCTAGCTTACTGTTTAGCCTCAGCCCCAGGATTCAACCCCTGGAGTCCACTGCCAAGGGACGGGCCCCCTGAAGCTTTCATTGGGAGCCCTACATTTCTGGGATGTCCTTTGCCCCACCCCCACCCCGCTGATGTCCCTGGGCACCTGCTGGAAGGAAGCAGGGGCCCTGATGTCACAGGGCTGATCCTCCCTGGACGAGGTGGCTTTTTGCCCATGTTTCACCTCCTGCCACTCCCCCTTTGCATCTTTCTGCCTGAGACCTTTAGTGTGTGTTTGCTTTGCAATTAAACGCCCCCTTTCTCCTGTCCCTGCATCTCTCTTTATGAACAGCAGTGTGCTTTGGAGACTGGGTTCATTAGACTAGCACAGAGCATGTGGAGCGGATGCAAGTCGACATGCAAATAACTGCTTCCTGGCAGTAGTAGTAGCAGCAGCAGCAGCAGCGGTTTTTATTGTACAGTCACAAACCAGAAAGACCAATAAAAAGATAAAACAGCCGTAAAAAACTAAAACACATATTTTCGCTCAAGCAAGGGCCCACTTTTTTTCCTAATCTGCGTTGGAGTCATAAAAAAAATTGGCACCATTTCTGGTACAATAAGAGAAAACATCCCTTAAACAAATAGATACCAGAGTGGAAGAATTATTCCTATAAAGCTCTGTTATTAAAGGTTTAATCAATTTCTCTCAGCATTCCCTAGAAAACCTGCCATATACAAGAACATGCTCCACTATTCCTGCTGCTCCAACACCTCAGGAACATACCCATTCATTGACTGAGGCCTTATTACCGGTAAATTGTCCCTTTAATAGTACTGATGGAAACACAGTGGAAGCGACAAGAGGAAATGCTCTTCTGTACTTTGGAATAGTAACTGTCTACAGATATGGGACTGGAGTCAATCCATCATTGTAGCAATTACTGCAGTTAAGATGAAATATTGAGGAACAAGTTTTATTAGCAGCAGTTCTCAAATATTGAAGTCCTCGGTCTATTATTGAACAACAAGATATTTGGACTTCAATAAATAATTGCCTGGCACTTCTGCAGGGAAACCTAGCTGATATAGCATTTCTCTTACCTGTTGGTTAATGTACATATCTGAAAGAAGTAGAGACAGGTAGCTAGCAGGAGCTACTAGAAAATGTAAACAAAGCCACCATTTAAAGGCTTCAATCCAAGCCTTGCACTCAACAGATCAAATTCCTACTTCCTACAAATGACTGCATTCTGCAAACAGAGAGCAAGACCCAAACTCCTAAGCAAACAGAATGAAATCCCAAAATCCCAATAGGGATGCCATAAATACGTTGGGCCAAGGTCTTAGCTTTGTAAATTTGTATTGTAGAGGGGATATGATGCCCACCTTGAGTTAAAAGAAAATCTGTTGATTCAATTGCTTGTCTACATTGTTGAGACCAGAGTCCAGTGCTCTGCATTTGGATTCCAAGATATTTTATACAGAAAACTTGCTTAATGATATTGCCATTTAAAGTCCATTTGAATTGTTTATTTATTTATTTAGGAGACTTCTATGCCGCCCCATTCGCCGAAGCCTCGGGGCGGCTCACAACCATAAGTAAACCTCAGAATAATATAAATTAACAATATAAATTAAGTTGTTTTCTTATAATAAGTTGTTTTCTTATTATATTAATTATCAGCTTATTCCTGATGGCCTTCATGGCCCCTTCCAACTCTACTATTCTATGATTCTAAAGCAATAAATTCCAAATGCAGCTAGTAAATAATTTAACTCAGTTCTGAAAAGTGATCATAATGCAGCAGCAGCAGCAGCATACAGAAGTAAAGGTATCTTAGCATTATACAATCTGGGAGCATGAGAATCGATGGTACAGAAATGAAGAGCCAAATCATTTAAAAATAAATTTAAAGAAAAAGAGGCCAAAATACAACCCTGTCTAACTCCCCTTGTAACAGAGATAGGGTTAGAAATTTGTCCCTCCAGACCACATCAGACTTGACTGGAAGTCTGGTCCTACAAGTATCTGATAAGGAACAGTAGGCGCTTATCCATGAAACTATTATGTAATTTAGACCATAACAGTTCCCTCAAGACCAGATCAAAAGCTGATTTAAGGTCAATAAAGGCAGCGAATAGCTTCCCAATAGAATTAGAGGCATACTTCCCTGCCAAATGATTCAGCAATGTGTGGTTTGTTTTTTCTTTGTCCTGTAGACCTAAACCTGTTTTTTTCTGTACATAACACGGGGAGGGGGGGGGTAGGAGAAAGGCAGTCAAGATATCTGCATAGCCAAGTCTTCAGGTGATATTCAGGAGGATATGCAAATATTCAAGGGTGGTGTCTGTCAGGTGATGTGATGATGTCGGATTTCAGTGGCCTCCCCAGCACTGACTCTTACAAATGGGAAGAGAGAGAGAGAGAGTGACAAAAGAGGAAAAGCAAGAGACCTCTTTCAGAAGATCCAAGAAACCAAAGGGAAATTCAAATTTGGATTAGGAATGCTGAAAAACCAATTTAGGAACATTCATTTTGACCAGGAGAAAATAAAGAGAAGGTAGAATGAACACTTAAAAGAATCATACAGAAGAGATTAAAAACATGACCCCCCCCCCAAAGAAGAATCCTATGAAGGACACCCTGTAATAATGGAAAGTGAAGTGAATGCTGCTCTGAAAGCACCTGAAAGGAATAAAACACTCAGGGTAGAAAAGATACCAATAGAACTATTCCAAACTGCCAAGATTGAACTGGTCCAACTCCTAAGAAAAATAAGCCAACAAAAATGGGGAGCAAAATAATGGCCCACAGACAGGAAAAGTTGAATGTACATTCCAATCCCAAGAAAGGAGTTTTAAAGGCGTGCAGCACCTATAGGCCCATTGCATTACTTTCCCAGGCAAGAAAAGTGATGCTCAGGGTGTGGCAATAAAGATCTTTTCCCCATATAGCGTGAGAAATGCCTGGCGTTCAAGCTGCATTCCAAAAAGGCACTTGATCATTTCACAAATATGTTGGTCAATGGAGCTCACCAAAGAAACTCGGAAGAAGATCAGTCTATGCTTTATAGCAGGGATGGCCAAGCCAAGGCTCGTGAGCTGCATGCAGCTCTTCCAGTTTATTTTGTGGTTTGCCACTCGTCCCCACTGGCCCTGCTGGCCACTCGTCTCCGGCCCTGCTGCCCATGGCCACCTGCTTGCAGCTCTCAAACATCTGACATTTACTGTATGTGGCCCTTCCGTGGATCAAGGCTGGCCACCCCTGCTTTTTAGACTACAACAGAGCCTTTGACTGGGTGGATCATGCGACGCTATGGATGGTTTTGAAAGAAATGGGGGTGCCTCAGCACTGGCTCGTCCTGAAACTACTTTTTAGGACAAAACATGGGAAACTGGAGTGATCTGCTGCAGGGAAAAGCATCAGGCAAAAGTTTGTTTTATTTCCCTATCTGTTCAGCCTGTACCCAGAACACAGCACAGGAAAAGCTGGGTTAGAATTAGAGGAAGAAGGGTTTAACATTGGAGAAAAGTACACAAAGTACACGGATAATTTAAGATATGCAGATGCTACCATTAAACTGGCAGAAAGCGATAGTGAATTGAAATTATTCCTAATGAAAGTGAAAGAAGAAAAGGCAGAAGCAGGGCTGTACTTGAACATTAAGAAAAGAAAAATCATCACTGTGGAAGAGTTACACAACTTTAAGGCAACAATGAAGAAGCTCAGATTGTGAAAGATTTTACATACCTGCCCCAGTCATCAATTCAAGGGGAGGCTGCAGCCAAGGAATTGGAAGAAGGCTGAACCTTGGCAGGGCAGCAATGAACAGACTGGAAATGATCATCAAGCATAAGGATGTTTTACTGGAGACCCAGGTCAAGATCACCCGCACTCTTGTATTCCTGATCACTGTAGGAAGAAAATGAATGAGTTCAAACCATGGTGCAGGAAAAGAGCATTGTGAATATCCTGGACTGACAGGTGAACAAGTCAATCCTGGATCAAATCGAGCCAGAACTTTCCTTGGAAGCAAAAATGGCAGGACTGGAGCTGTGATACTTTGAAAGTAAGCAAGACAATCATGCTATGGAAAGTCAAAGGCAAAAAAAAAAAAAAAAAAAAAAGGAAGACCAGAGGAATCGAAGCCATAAAGAAAACCACAACCTCAAGTTTAGAAGAACTGAGCAAATCTGTCAAGGACAAGACATTTTAGAGGGCTTTCATTCGAAGGATTGCTGTAAATGAGAGATGACTTGATGGCACATTACAACACCAGCAGTACTTGGAGCAAGAAAGAAGCAGCCAAGTATTAATCCTCCATTTTTGAACATATAAAATCCACCCATTAATTCAAAACTGTTTCCACCCTGGGCAAACAGGCAGATTCCCTGGAGAGTGGAAAATGAAAGTAGAGATTACATAGCTTGATAATATGCATATTAATAACACTGGACATAAAGTTGGATGCTCTGCTAAGCAAAGAAAGGGAAAAGAAACCAGATTGGGTAGTTTTTTCTGGTAGCTGGACGCAATGAACCCTCTACAGATCCAACTTCAAGTGGTATAAAATCCTCCCATGTAGGGTGATGCTGTTGGACTGCTAAATTTAGTATTCTCCAAGTCACAGAAAAAACAAAGGCAGCTGTGTTGGCCAGGAAAAAAATCCAAATTCCAAAAGATCAAAATGCTGTCTTGTCAGGGCTGCTGTGGCCATCAAAACAGGCCAAAGCAGAGCAGATGAATACAGATGGCATAGTAAATCTTTCAGTAATAGCAGGAGTAGGGAATAGACTTGGACAAATATTCTTGTTCTGAGAATACAAGTGTTACAAGCACCTCCTGTTCTGGTCTGCAAAAGGGCTCCTCCTAGAACACCATCTGAAAACCACTGCTTCAAAACAGATATTGTGGGTTCTCCATTCTTTTCCAGTAGGATCCTGTTCCCCAACCCCCACCCCTCACCCCACCAGAGGATCCAGGTGCAAATTACTGGTTCAGGGGCTGCCTCCTATGCTCTGACACTGGGAGCACATGCTTTTTGGTGCTCAAAACAGAAAGGGACCCAAGAGGCTCTGCTTCTCTGTTTTGTCTGACAGCCACTTGATAGGTCACCTTTCACTCACAGGATCCTAAGGCATAATGTCTAAACAGGCATCCATTGCAATAAGAACATTTATTTATTTATTTAAAACTTTGGTATGCCGTCCCTTATGCATGGCATCTCATGACATACACTAAAAAGCAGCTAAGACAATGACAATAACTCTTACATCAGCAAAGTGAAAAACAATTCAACTTAAATAATTTAAATTATATGCCTATAATCTATGAGACAGTGTGGTGTAGTGGTTTGAGTGCTGAGCTAGAACTCAGGAGATCTGAGTTCTAGTCACTGCTCAGCCATGAAATCCACTGGGTGACTTAGGGCCAGTTGCTCTCTCTCTCACTCTAACCCACTTCACAGGGTTGTTGAGAGGATAAATTGAAGCCACTTCGGGTTTCTTCCAAGAAGAAAGGCAGGTTTGAAATGCATTGTACTAATGATAATATTTGACACCCTCTTGGCACCATCCCTGAGTTCTTGGGCCACGTGCGATCCCCTTACCCCAGCATTCACTGTGACATTGCAAAGGAACCTGGAGCAACTTAGAGGAGGGTCATATTCGACTTGAGAACCAGTCCAGGGACTGCAATGGACTTCCAGTGCAATCCTATACTTCAGTTCGGATTGACTGACTCCCAGGTAAGTGCGCTTATTGTGCAGCTGTCAGAATCCCGAAATCTCAATTTGAGAAGAGGAAATAAAACTCGGGTTCATGGGAAAGATCAAGCGTACAGACCATCTAGGCTTTATTGTATTACCCAGGTTCCCTGCAGGTCCATACTCATGATAATGCATTACCCGGCAGGCAGAGGTGAACTCTGCTGCCAAGCTTCAACACCATTACAGGGCATTTATAGGTACACAGGTACAGGGCAATTGATGACAGAATGCAGACATTACAATAAGGTTCTGAGGTCATCACATACAGAACAGATAAAGGAATGTCAGTCAATCATACAGAGACAATGAGATTACAATATTTCTAATTGCATTGTATTGACACTTTAGTTGAGTAACTTGAACCCACCTCCAGGTCTGCTTAGACATGTAAATTCAAGCTACTGAGAAACTATTCATGATAAGCTCAGACCCTTATCTAGACTCTAGACATCCTGAATGACCAGGGCACATGAAGCCCTCTGGGCTAGCAAGATACTTCCTTGTAAACTGAATTCCAATGCCATTTTTAACAGTGACTTAGCTTGGTTTTGAGAAGGAAGACAGGATTTGATCCCACCATGCAAAAGCACACAGAAGTAATGCTTTTCAGACAGGATATATCCAAATTTTCCCAACACAGCCCTGAAGAGTTCAAAGTCTTAGGCCTAGATCAGGGAGGTCTGGGTTCAGCCCTCCCCCAATCACAGGAGCTAACACTGAGCCTGCTGGTCATTTCTTGGAAGGCCTTGCTGCGCAGGTTTGTTGCAAGGTTACAGGGTAACCCATATACCACCCCAAGCTCCTCAGAACAAGGATGGGGTAAACACATAATAAATGTGAGCTTCTTTAAGGAGGTCGGCCTCTCTTTGGTAGGCTTCGGGTGTATAAATGCGACAGTTTATGTGGATTTAATTGTCTTCTCTGCCTGGGGAACCCTGCGAACTATGGTTCTTGTAAGCATCTTCTCCACCAGAGCCTTCTCAGGACCTTCATCGATCTACAGCAGCCAGGATTTTCGTGGAGGGCTGGGGCAACACTTGTAGTGTAGCTGTCCGTGAGCGATATACAAGCACTTTGCAGGAAGACAGCTCCCCTCCGGATAAATGTGACCAGCTAAACAGCCCTGACTATCATAAGCCCGGCGGAGACAGGAAACTGTTGGAAGATGGAAGGCGGTGGGTGTGCTCTCGCAACAGCACAATCGGCCTCTGTGCGCGCTCATGAATGGGAGAGGAGGCAGCCAAAGCCGCAACATTTCAAACAACCCATCATTCAAGTTCAGGTTCTTCCGCGGGACAAAGGAAAACGCGGCGCGGAACGTGCGTAGGGAGTGGCGCCTTCCTGTAAAGTCAGTATTGTACTTAACAGCAGGATAAAACTAGGCTGCGCTCAGCGCAGGGAGCAGAATTGGGAGGAAGTGATCCAGGCCGGGTTTTCGAAGAGCTGCTCGCTCGCTAGCGAGATAGAGGTTTTATGCCCGCACGCCGTGCCCGGTGGTTTAGCCCAGGAGGAAATCGCAGCATCGTGCCCTGGCTGAGCTTAGCAAAAAGAAAGTGGCGGGAGAGGGCGCGCTGGATCGGGCCCGAAAGCAACTCTGGGAGGGCGCCTCGTGTTGTGCCCGGCTCTCCTCCCATTTTTCTGGCGCCCCCTTAAAGCGCTGGGTTCCTGCGTGCGACAGGATGTCACCGTTCCCCCTTCCCTCGTCCTCTCCTTTCGTTACGGCCGCTTCCTGCCCCCGAGGCCGTCCCCGCCGCGCAAGCCCCGGCCCGGCTGGGGAGGGAGCGCAGCGGCGCGATCTCGCGGTGGGTGCTGAACGGGCGCTGAATCAGACCCACATGGCCCATCATCCCTGGAACAGGCCGGGTGGCCTCAGCTGGCCGCCCAGCAGGACCCTTGCGCGGGTAAAGCGGGCACGTACCAACGGGAGCAAAATGTAGCAGAAATGCCACTTCTTCAGAAGCCGGAGCGCACGTAAAGCGGTATCAACATTATTTTTTAGTTATTTAGGTGCTGCGTTTTCTCCCACAGTCCCCAAAACTCCCTGGTTCCCGCCACAAAAGGCATTCCAGTTGGCAGTTTTGAGGGGTGGAACCTTTCCGATGGGAACTCTGCCCTTTATTTATTAATTATATTGGTAGGCTTTCCTAATCCTACTCCTCTTGATTTTCCCCCTCACAACAACCCTGTGAAGTAGGTTAGGCTAAAAGTCTTTTTTAATCTATCAAACTTTTTATTGATCTTTCTGCTAATCCTGTGTATATATATCTAATCATATGCCATTCTTAAGCTATTTGTCAAACTGTCTTGCTTCTAACATTTTTATTGCCAGTTCCTTGTGAGGCTTGCCCTAAAAGTCAGCATAGAAATACTATTGTTATTGCTATTATTATTATTACACTACATCAAATATATTTTTATAAATAAGGAGCAATTTTATGCCTGTTCTGACTAAGAATAGTCCTACAATTCCCAGCATTCCCTAGCCAGCATAGTTGGGGAATGCTGGGAGTTGTAGGATTTCTGGAAAATGCTGGAAGTTGCAGGGCAGCTTTCTGTCTGAACATGCACTGGCCTGTGCCTTAAGGGACCTTAGTGGACCCACCACAATGGGGAATGTGACTTAGGTTGCACATTTTTGGCAGTAAATTGGGAGGCTCCAATCATACACTGCAATCCCTATTTTGGAGGGGATGCTGTGGAGGTCTGCCCACCCCTAGGATATCCCATGTCTTTTCTCTGAATTTCCAGCTTTCACAATTTTAAAAAGTTCATCTCCAACTGTTTTCTAAAGTTTATTATATGCTGTTTAGACAATAGCTCTCAGAGTGACATACAATAAAAACAAATGACATGCAAAACCCATATAAATCAAATCAAAAGCAGCATAAACATGTTTAAAAATCAGCTAAGAGCAGCAATCAGTTAAAAGCAACATAGGCAAAAACAACAGGTGTCACTAGAAGAAGATCTAAACATATCAGAGAAGTAACAGAAAAAACACAACATGGCAGCAGAAGTATAAAGGGGATTAAAAAGCCTGAGAAAATTGCTAAGTCTTTGCCTGGCGCCAAAAAGATAACAGAGCAGGTGCCAAGTGGACCTCGTCTCCAGAAGTATAAGGGAAAATGTGCCTCCCCACCCATGTTCTGCTCTGACTACTCAACCACAGCTGAATCAGAGAGTGCGGCGCTAGTGGGCAACGGAGCTGCTGGCACAAGCAGGGCAAGGAAACAGCATTGGCAGGTTTGCCTCAACAGCAGACAGGGGTCCCTCTTGCTCCCCCTCCCCATGCAGCGGGCCCTCCATAAGCAACTCTGATTGACACTGTATGGGGACAATGCTGTCAGCCTCTTCACTGGCATCACTCCTGATTGGCTGGAGTCATGCTGCAAAAAAGCCTTTTCAAGTTTAAAAAGGAAAAGCCTCCACGCAAATGGCAGCAGATGAGGGAACACTTGCTATAAATGGGTGCAAACTGGGGGGAAGAAAGGGAAAAAAGAGCAACGGGGTACAAAAGAGCAGTTCTGCAAAAATTTTCTGTCCCCGAATATTTTCCAGCAAGATCTGAATGGCACAAAGAATTGCCATGGCAATCCTTTAATGGAGCAATCCTGGAACTTTTCACATCCAAAGCAAAGGACAAAGATGAAGCTTACAAGCCCAGGCAGGACTCCGTGTGGTATAGTGGTTGAGAGAGATCTGGGTTCTAGTCCCCACTCAGGCATGGGGCTCACTGGGTGACTTGGGGCCAGTCACAGACTCTCATTGTCTTTCCCCATATTAAACCCAATAAAACATAATAATTAACATAATAATATGTGCTTCATTCATTTTTGGATCACCCGATAGCCAAAGCCCTCTGGGGAGTTCACAGCAAAATGCGCATATATGTCTGCATAACCACGTGGATTACAAGATTTCCAGCTGTGGACTACCCACTAAGTCACAGGGATGTGTCCAATACAACATAATCTGTCATTGATGCTGGGGCACACGTGTTCACACCCTGCAGTTTTTATCTAGCCATTTGAGGGATCCACCTGGATACCAGCAAGACAAGCTATACAACAAAAGTATTCACTGCTGCAGAATCAAACTGGCTCCAGGGAACTCTGATTAGCTCTTCTCAGGCAGAGAGATATATGTGGTGGCGCCACCTTCACCAGGTGAACTGAAGTGACCCCTTCATGGATCACTGCCTTGTCATGGCGAAGGGGCTTGCGTAGCTCAATGAAGCTATGAGCTGTGCCGTGCAGGGCCACCCGAGACAGACAGGTCATAGCAGAGAGCTCTGACAGAAGGTGATCCACTGGAGAAGGAAATGGCAACCCACTCCAGTATCTTTGCCAGGAAAACCCCATGGACAGTACCAAAAGGCAAAGAGATATGATGCCGGAAGATGAGCCCCTCAGGTCGGAAGGTGTCCAGTATGCTACTGGGGAAGAGCAGAGGGCTAGTACTAGTAGCGCCAGAAAGAATGAAGCAACTGGGTCATAGCCGAAACGACACTCAGTTGCAGATGTATCTGGTGGTGAAAGGAAAGTCTGATGCTGCAAAGATCTATACTCCATAGGAACCCGGAATGTAAGATCCATGAATCAAGGCAAGCTGGATGTGGTCAAACAAGAGATGACAAGACTGAACATCGACATCTTAGGAATCAGTGAACTAAAATGGACAGGAATGGGTGAATTTAATTCAGATGACCATCAGGTAAACTACTGCGGGCAAGGATCCCTCAGAAGAAATGGAGTAGCCTTCATAGTCAATAAAAGAGTAGGAAAAGCAGTACTGGGATACAGTCTCCAAAATGACAGAATGTTCGCAGTTCAAATCCAAAGCAAACCATTCAACATCACAGTAGTCCAAGTCTATGCCCCAACCACTGCTGCTGAAGAGACTGAAGTTGACCGGTTCTATGAAGGCCTACAACACTTTCTAGAATTAACACCAAAAAATGATGTCCTTGTCATCATTTTAATTTATTTATTTATTAAGACATTTTTATGCCGCCCCATTCGCCGAAGCCTCGGGGTGGCTTACAACACATAAATAAATCATGGGAGATTGGAATGCTAAAGTAGGAAGCCAAAAGATAACCGGAATAACAGGCAAGTTTGGCCTTGGAGTACAAAATGAAGCAGGGCACAAGCTGGAAGAATTTTGTCAAGAGAATACGATGGTCATAGCAAACACTCTTTTCCAACAGCCCAAGAGACGACTCTACACATGGACATCACCAGATGGGCAACACAGAAATCAGATTGACTATGTGCTCTTCAGCCAAAGATGGAGAAGCTCTATACAATCAGTAAAAACTAGACCAGGAGCTGACTGTGGCTCAGATCATGAGCTTCTTGTTGCAAAATTTAGGCTTAAATTGAAGAAAGTAGGGAACAGCACTAGGCCACTCAGGTATGACCTAAATCATATCCCTGATGAATATACAGTAGAAGTGGCGAATAGATTTAAGGAATTAGATCTGATAGAGTGCCTGAAGAACTATGGACAGAGGTTCGCAACATTGTACAAGAGGTAGCAACTAAAGCCATCCCAAAGAAAAAGAAATGCAAAAAAGCAAAATGGCTGTCTGGGGAAGCTTTACAAAGAGATGAGGAAAGAAGGGAAGCGAAAGGCAAGGGAGAAAGAGAAAGATACACCCAATTGAATGAAGAATTCCAGAGAATAGCTAGAAGAGATAAGAATGCCTTCTTAAATGAACAGTGCAAAGAAATAGAAGAAAACAATAGAATAGGGAGGAGCAGAGATCTCTTCAAGAAAATTGGAGATATGAAGGGAATGTTTCATGCAAAGATGGGCATGATAAAGGACCAAAGTGGCAGGGACCTAACAGGCAGAAAAGATTAAGAAGAGGTGGCAAGATTACACAGAAGAACTAGACAAGAGAGAGCTTAATGTCCCTGATAACCACGATGGGGTGGTCACTGACCTCCAGCCAGACATCCTGGAATGTGAAGTCAAATGGGCCTTAGGAAGTCTGAGCAACAACAAAGCTAGTGGAGGTGACAGTATTCCAGCTGAGTTATTCAAAATCTTAAAAGACGATGCAGTAAAAGTGCTACACTCAATATGCCAGCAAATTTGGAAAACTCAACAGTGGTCACAGGATTGGAAAAGGTCAGTTTACATTCTAATCCCAAAGAAGGGCAATGCCAAAGAATGTTCAAACTACCGCACCATTGCACTCATTTCACATGCTAGCAAAGTGCTGCTCAAAATCCTACCAGCTAGGCTCCAGCAGTATGTGGACCAAGAACGACCAGAAGTACAGGCAGGGTTTCAGAGAGGAACTAGAGATCAAATTGCCAACATACGCTGGATCATGGAGAAAGCTAGGGATTTCCAGAAAAACATCTGCTTCATTGACTATGCTAAAGCCTTTGATTGTTGGATCACAACAAATTGTGGCAAGTTCTTAAAGAGATGGGAGTACCAGACCATCTTATTTGTCTCTTGAGAAACCTATACACGTGTCAAGAAGCAACAGTGAGAACTGGACATGGAACCACTGATTGGTTCAAAATTGAGAAAGGAGTTTGGCAAGGCTGTATAC
The DNA here is from genome assembly GCF_004798865.1 of Varanus komodoensis. NCBI lineage: Eukaryota > Metazoa > Chordata > Lepidosauria > Squamata > Varanidae > Varanus > Varanus komodoensis. The sequence goes on from NW_025335297.1 coordinate 288,547, forward strand.
TGTCGCCCTGCCTATTTAACTTACATGCAGAGCGCATCATGAGAAAGGCAGGGCTAGATGAATCACCAGTTGTCATTAAGATTGCTGGGAGAAATAACAACCTCAGATATGCAGATGATACCACTCTCATGGCAGAAAGTGAAGAGGAACTAAAGAGTCTCTTGATGCAGGTGATGGAGGAGTGTGCAAAAGTTGGCTTGAAACTGAACATCAAGAAAACTAAGATCATGGCATCCGGTCCTATCACTTCCTGGCAAATAGATGGGGAAGAAATGGAGGTAGTGACAGATTTTATCTTCCTGGGCTCCAAGATCACTGCAGACGGGGACTGCAGCCAAGAAATTCCTTGAGAGGAAAGCTATGGCAAATCTAAACAGCATACTAAAAAGCAGAGACATCACCCTGCCAACAAAAGTGCGTATAGTCAAGGCTATGGTTTTCCCAATTGCAATGTATGGCTGTGAACATTGGACCATAAGGAAGTCTGAGCGCCGAAGAATTGAGGCCTTTGAATTGTGGTGCTGGAGGAGACCCCTGCGAGTCCCTTGGGCTGCAAGGCGATCAAAGCAGTCAGTCCTAGAGGAGATCAACCCTGACTGCTCTTTAGAAGGCCAGATCCTGAAGATGAAACTCAAATACTTTGGCCACCTAATGAGAAGGAAGGACTCCCTGGAGAAGAGTCTAATGCTGGGAACAACAGATGGCAAGAGAAGAAGGGGACTGCAGAGGATGAGGTGGCTGGATGGAGTCACTGAAGCAGTCAGCGTGAGCTTAGGTGGACTTCGGAGGATGGTGGAGGACAGGAAGGCCTGGAGGAATGTTGTCCATGGGGTCATGATGGGTCGGACACAACTTCATGACTAACAACAACACCTTCACCAATGAAAATTAAAAGTATGGTCAGCAAAATGGAGATGGGTTCAGACAATATGATCATCCCACATGCAAGAGTTGAATATGGATTAATCATGGGCTGTTGTTCAAAAAATGGCTTATCATGTCTGAACCCAGGTGCATGAGCAAAACCAGGGTTTGCTATCCACAAACAGCCCACAGTTCACCACCAAGCAGCAAACCATAGATTTTCTTCATGGGTTGTTCATGGTTGACAAAAAGTGATTGGTTAGCACAGCTGGGTTCAGACAACAAGATAACTTTGTATTTCAACAAGGACCTGGAGTGCACTGACAACTGACACGGAATCCATATGCCACCCTTTAGTGTGGGTTTATAATGTCTGAACACAGCCATGGCCATGGATTCGGTGCTGATTTAGAAGGAAGGGAAGGTGAACTCCAAACTGGGTTGATCACCTGGAGAGGGGAATACATGCCTGGACTGAGAAAAGCCAATGACCAGGACCACAATCTCTCCTCCAAAACTCATTGGCCTCTGAATCTAAGCCAGTTCCCTTGTCTGTTCAGGCAGATAAATTGTAATGATTGATCCCTGGCATTATTTATTCATATGAAATCATTATAATTTGCCTTTCTGGATTGATTTTAGCTTAAGCAAAAGCATTTCACTTGCATTCATAAGTTCCACATTGTAGGCAGAAGTCCTCTTCATGCAGAAGTTGGTAAATGCCATGCCATGGAGTACCGCAGGGATCCATTTTGTCCCCTTTGCTATCTAACGTCTACATGAAACTGCTAGGAGAGGTCATCAGGAGGTGTGGGCTGCGGAATCATCAGTACGCTGGTGATACCCAGCTCTACATCTCGTTCTCTACCAATCCAGGTGAGGCAGTGGCTGTGCTGAACCGGTGCCTGGCCGAGGTAATGGGCTGGATGAGGGCCAATAAACTGAAGCTCAGTCCAGACAAGACGGAGGTCCTGTTGGTTGGCGGATCAGGCTTCGGGGAAAGGGACCTGAACTCATTCCTGAATGGGGCTGCACTCCCGCTTAGGGACAAGGTCCGCAGCTTGGGAGTGCTCCTCGACCCAGAGCTTTCACTGAAAGCTCAGGTGACAGCGGTGGCAAGGAGCACTTTCTTTCGGCTTTGGCTGATCCATCAGCTGCATCCCTACCTGGAGAATGACTGCCTGGCGACAGTGACACACGCATTGGTGACTTCCCGACTTGACTTCTGTAACGTGCTCTACGTGGGGCTGCCCTTGAAGACGGTCCGGATATTTCAATTGGTTCAAAATAGAGCTGCCACGCTGCTGATGGGGACTGGGCATTATGTTCACATGTTTCCAGTTCTCCATCAGCTTCACTGGCTTCCCATTGAAGTTCGGGCCCAATTCAAGGTGTTGCTTATGACCTATAAAGCACTTAACGGCTTAGGTTCTGGTTACCTGAAGGAGCGCTTACATCCATATATGCCCGCCCGCCCCTTGAGATCAGTGGGAGAGGCCCTTCTCCGGGAACCCTCCGTGAAAGACATTAGAAGGCAAAGTACCCGGAGGAGGGATTTCTTTGCGGTGGCGCCCAATCTATGGAATGTGTTCCCCAGAGAGGTCCACCTGGCGCCGTTGCTATTTGTTTTTTGGCGCCAGGCGAAGACCTTTTTATTTAAGCGTTATTTTAATAGTTAATATTATTTATTTATTCTTTGGCCAGGTCGACTCAAATTATATTGTTTTTATATTGTGATTATTTATTTATTGTGAGCCGCCCCGAGGCTTCAGTGAATGGGGCGGCATAGAAGCGTACTAAATAAATAAATAAATCAGCTGGGAGACTCTCCTGCACACTCCAGAGGGAGCTGCCAAGTGACACAAGTAGCTCACACAGTTGTGCCTTTATGATATCAAGACAAAGCAACAACCACAACCACAAGAGCAAAACCAAAGCAGAATTGGTATATTCTTCTAACATCTGTTTCCAAAGATGGTCTGCGGCATAGGCTAAGCAGATCCTAATAGAAGACGGACAAAAGAGATGTCAAAAAACTACCCTTTCAGTAAAATTTCATCCCAAATCTGTGCACAGAGTCAGCTGAGAAGCTGTGCTTTAAACTATTCTCATCAGTTTATCACTCATTTGCTTGTTTATATACAACGGCCCTGCAAAACCAAGTTCTCTGAGCAGCTTATAATAAACAAACATAGCAAGAATTGAAGGCACAATCCTGCATGTGCTTAGACGGAAAGAAGCCTCTTTCCCAGCCACTTCATGTTGCTTAAATATGGCAACCAAACAGCGCCCCCAAAGTGATTTAAACTGAGAGGCCTGGAAGGAATTAGCCCTGGGCGACCCGAAAGGCCTTTATCCAACAGCAAGAAAACCCGAGGAAAGGTGCCAGGTGACTGTCACTAGGAAGGCACTGTGAAACGGGGCCACAACCGCAGGGACCCTCCCACAGGGTCTTGACTGTACCTGCATCAAGCGTGTGCCAACATTTTCTTCAGAGAGAGGTGGCTGGCAAAGGGATTGGTCCCAGTGGAGGAATCCTTTCTGGGGTGAAAGGCGGTGGGGAGCCTGCACTGCAGGGAGAAAAGCCCGAAGCCCCTTCCCCATGTGCAGTGGCCTCGATCATTTCAAGAGCATCTTTGGTTCTCTCCCCCACCCCACCCCCCAAATAAACCCGGAGGTTTACAGTGCAATCCTATATGTGTCTACTGTGAAGTAAGCTCATGCACTCAGCTGGAATGACTCAGGTAATTGTGCATAGGACTGCAGCCATGTAAGGTCTCATCTCTTCTGGCCCTGCATTATCACAATGCTACTTTACTGCTTTGCTGCAATCGACCAACATTCATTCATTCATTCATTCATTCATTCATTCATTCATTCATTCATTCATTCCGTGGTGTTTCCTCACCCCTTCAGAGGCCAGTTTCTCCCTGTGAGTGAGCTTGCATAAAGGCAGAGGAAGAAAAAGCAACTCCTTATGCTCCGACCACCAGCTTCAATTTCTAGTTCACTGGTGGTGAGAAAGAAACCTTTTGATCTCTAAATTTTCAGCCCTTTATGACTGAGGTCGTGTGCCTTTAACAGCTGCACACCTGGGAAAGATAGTCAAGAGGTGCAGCTTTAAAGTAGGAAAAGCATCTTCTCTTAACGTCATCTGCCATCTGCCATGCTTTCCAAGTCACAGAGCCAAGGACAGGGAGGGGCAGCTGCGTCACATCCCCCCACCCCCGCCTGCAAGCACACACTATTCAAGCATGGCCTCCGTCCGATCCCTCTTCTCTGGGACCCTGAAGGGGCTGCTGCAGGGAAATGAGGGAGCTGCAGGTGCTCCAGAGAATTCAGCGTAGCATCTGCTCCCTGGGCCAGCCCATCCTCCCCACTCCGGGACAGATTAGCAAAGGGGTTTCCGGGCTCTATTGAGCAGCTGCTGCCATCTCACTCCCTACCCAGACTCCAAAAGAAGGAAGCTAGGGAAGGGGAAAAGGATTGGGTCAGGAAGAGGGACGTGCATGTTAGAACAGAAGCAGCCTGAAGCCTGGACAAGGGAAGAACCGGCTGGCATAATTGCAAAACATAAGGCAGGGCTTGTGAGGGACCTAACAAAGCCCTCTGTTACAGCCAATCATGCCATTTTTACATAATGTGCATGCATGTGTGTGTCTCTCTATGCAAATTATCTATTAGTTACTGTTGCTTTATTAAGTATCAATTATTATTAATTCTTCAGAACTTGGAAGAACTAGAATCTAGTCCTGCTTGGTCCTGAAGCTCGCTCGCTCGCTCGCTTGCTCACTCACAACTCTGCAGGTCATTAAGCCTAACCTACCTCACTGGGCTATTGAGAAGATAAACTGGAGAGGAGGAGAAAAATTATGCAAGCCAACTTAGATTCTTTGCAGGATAAGAGATGGGATATAAACCTAATGACTAAATAAACAAACAAGCACCAACACCAATGTGAACTTTAACAAAAGAAATTACCTAAACAAACAGCAGTGAATGGAATAACAAACCAGAAAGAATGTCATTGCATCAGAAATGCTCTGATGTTCTGGAGGCCAGCAGCTGGACAGTATTGCTACCATGTGGCCGAGACGCTTCTCATTTAGCCTCCCCAGACCTCCGGATGCAGCTTCAGCTGCTTTGTATCCCTGACGTCTAACTTTTCCATTTTATTCCTGAATATGGAAAAGCTTCAGACATTGGCCACAAGGTGGAGCACTTGCCGCCAAGCAAGCAAGGCTGAAAGGCCAGGTGCCCGCGCACACGGGGCGCACTTGACTGAGCTTAGGCTTGGCCGAGCAGGGCACCGGTTCCCGTGGCAGAGTCCCACGTGTCTGTATCCACGCAGATGTGCGTATCAGCCAGGCAGCCAAGGCTCACGGGGAACACACGTGTCGGTGAGCAGGGGACATGCTGGCAGGCATGATATTATGGTGGTCTTTAATATATGTGAGTTCCAGGGTGTGTTGTGGTTTGTAGGTTAAAACTCAGCAAGCTGAATTGGATCCAGAAACGCCACCACAGGCTGTGCAGCTAATGAAGCAAGGGTTGCAGATGCTTTTGTAGAATGATCAACACCATAACAGCAATGGCAATGATGATGCTTTGCAAATAGTCTCTTTCTGTTCTTTTAATTCCCTTTCTATAGCCCACTCTCTTTCTTTCCCTCATCTCCTCTTATTCTGCTCCTGGTTATCCTCTCCTATGACTTTTCCTATTCTCCCACCCCTTGGAAGGTTGATATTATTCTGATGAGACCCTTTCCAGAGAAGGGTGCTCAGCGAGCAGGTAAAAGTTTCCTCCAGAGAGCATCTTCCTGATGGAGCCCTGGCATCGTGAGGCGAAATAGGGCAAGGAATCCGTGGCCTCAGCCTGGCACCCCGTCTGATAAAGCCAGACTCCCTCCTCACTGCTCCCCTCCTGCCTCTTGCACCCCTGGGCTTCTGCAAGGGTCCCCCCCTTTCATACTGTTCTCTCTTGGACTACACCCATGATGCCAGAGCAGGTAACCGTGGCTGAAGGGATATCAAATCCACTGTGACTCAGCAAACCAGGCTCTCAAACCCACCAGAGACATATGTGGAATCAGAGTAGAGCCAATTCCAGTTCAGTATGACGCCCCCTAAAGCCAAGTTTCCTATGGCCCCATGTGCATCCACGCCATCACAGTCAACAGAAATCACCAGTGATGTTCCAGAAGCTCAGGATGCGCATTGCTCTGTGCACTTCCCTTTAATTTCAGGGCAGGCTCTCCAGTGGATTTTGTGTCCCATTCAATGGCAGTAAATGAACTGAGAGCTCTGCAGTGGGCAAAGCGGCTGTCGGGGACGGAGGGAGGGAGTGCTTTCCAAAGAGTCCCACGGTTTGAGCGGAAGTGACACGCAGGGCTTCCTCCGTTCAATGTGTCTTTCGCTGCCTCTGCGCATGCATGTGTGTGTTTATGTTGAGAGGGATGGCTGTTATCAAAAGAAAAGAAATCAAGAAATACATTTGGAAAGAAGGATGAAAGGAAGTTGGCCCCACTGACCCCAGATTCGGAGTTCAGTCACCCACCAGGGAGACTAATTCTCCCTCTTTCCCCTAGAGGGGAAGCCACCTCATTAGACAGAGCCGCTAATCATCTGGCGTCCAGGCGATTATCTGGGATGGGTCACATGATTACACTCCTCGCTCCCCCTCCACCCACCCCAGACCAGCTTGGCCAATCTGGCTCAATCAGATATTCTGTCTCTCACAAACTAGAGGTCTCGGCACAGCATCCGCGCCACCCTGGCCGTCGAGGCAGCGAGAGGGCTCAGGAGGGCCCTGCTTCTAATTCCAGACCCCCAGCAGCTCCTCCTAGAAACCCCAGGTGTCCCAACTCCTCACCCCAGTTTCTCCTCTCCCCAGGAGTTCTGACTTCCAGTCTCACCGCTTCCTTTCCTGAGCACATCCTGCTGAATTCTGCTTTCTCCACTGCCCTCTTATAACTTGCCTTCTAGAATTCCTCCTCTCCCAAAGAACCAGACAGTCCTTCCAAACAAGCAAATTCCCAACAAAATCTACCCCCTCCCTCAGATAGCCTAAGCCCCACTCCAAATGAGCTCTGGGGGGCTGGCGGCCCCGTCCCTTCCTCCCACCCCAGAAGACCCTCCTCCAATTCGGGGCACCCGCCTGCCACGCCCCTTTCTCCGCAGCCTCCGGACACTCTTTGAAATCCTGGATGACCAGCAGAGTGGGACCATCCACGTCTCAGAGATTGAGAGCCGCTGGGGCCGCGGAGGCTCTGGGGTGACTGCCCAAGGAGACAGAGAGAGATGCCAGCTTCCAGCCGGGGTCCTCCAGGCCCTCCAGCAGGTGGCAGAGCCCTGTGGGGGCTATTTGAGCTTTCCCCGCCTGGTGGCTGGATTGAGAATTGCCCTCCTCCGGGCGGAAGAAGAGGAAGAAGCGGAGAAGGCGAGAGAGGGCGCAGGAGCTGGCCAAGCCGAGGGTGGACAGAGCTCATCCCAGTCTATGAAGAACCTGAGCCGGATACGTAAGTGAGGCCAGAGGAGTGCTGAGTCCGGTGCTGGCAGGGGGTGTGGAGGGGGGTCCGGCCTGGAGCAGGATTGCTGGGTTCTCTGAGACGGGAAGCCTAGCAGACCAGTGCAGGGGGGCTGGGAACTGGTGTGCCTCGATTCTCTGGGGAAAAGTGAGCTCTAATGGCGCTTGGACTAAATAGCCCCCTACTAGGGATGTTTAATCCTTAAAATAATGGGTAAATCAAAAGGTTTTTACCTGGCACAGAAAAGAATGTAAATTAATTGATTACAAATGGTTCTATCTGATTCTTTGTTCTGTGGATCATTGCTCTCCCCCCGTTCTGCAGTATCGCTGCTTCTCTGCTCGGCTTGTGATGGGTGCTGAATGTGGGGCTTGCTGAGAAGGGCCCCGATGTCAAAGGAGCTAAGCTAGCCTGCCCTTGCAGTGCCCCCTTCCAGTTTGGTGGAAACAGTGGAAAACTGGGAAGTTGATTCCTGGCATGGGGTGGAGGGAAGGGAGAGGAGGCCTCAGCAGCAGTGAGAAGAACCAGGAGTGGACTGGTAGAGATGATTCCAGTTTCCGCCAGCCCCAAGCAAGAAACCTGGAGTGGCTCTGGGTTGCTCTTAATGTTGCATGACCAAGGGGCAGAAATTGCAGCTCAGTTTGCAAAACTCAGCAGGACAAACTTTTTATGGCACAGAGATTCTCCCCTCACTGGCAAATGTAGCCTTCCCAACCTGCCTCCCTCCAGCAGTGTTGGTCAACAACTCCCAGAATCCACCAGCTATGCCTGGAGCTTATGGGAGATGTAGTTCGGCACTTCTGGAGGGCACCCAGTTGGGAAAGTGTATCTACACTTCCGGGACCTGTTAAAGGCACAGCAGCCTTTAAAGGGCGAGGCCCCAGCCCTGGGTGGCTGGGCTCAGGGGCCAGAGCAGTGCGGTGCTTAGCAAGACGGACCAGGACTGGGACTTCTGCTTCCCAGCCTGGGCTCATCGTATGCATGCATAAGAGGCTCCACGGTGCCTTTTTTTGCGAGGGGGAAGCAGCCTAAACCCGGCAGGCCTTTTGCCTGAAGCCGCTTGACTCTGCCTGTCTCACTGAATACAATTTTTCAAAAGGTCTTGGAGAGAAAGGAAACGGTGTCCCTCGGGAAACGTTTGCCATGATTTCCTTTTCTGATCAGTTGCCAGAATTGGGGCTTATGTCAGAATGGGCTAGGATGCCTGGTGTGTTTTTCCAGGCCTTTCTCCTCTGCCGCACCCTTTGTGGCTTGAGGAAGGGAAAAACAAGGAAAGTCTGGGTGGCCGTGCCGAGACTGTTCAGCTCCAGGACGGAGGACGTTTGGTACCCTGACGGGGGTCAGCGTGGCTGGGCAGCCACTAAGCACCCTGGTGCATCTGCTCCTTCTAAAGGGGAGCTCTTTAAAATCAATGTCGCTTTATTTATTCAAAAGATGTATTAGCCTTTTAGGGCAGAGGAGCTTCCAAAAGGAGGGGCATGTCATGAGCGGAGCCAGCTAGAGCCGGGGGGGGTCAGATTAGATAACCCAGGAGACCCCTTCTGACTCGCTCTATGTTTCTAAGTAGGCTTTTCAAAGAAAAAAAATACAATATAATTTCACTTCATAATAGAAAGCAACACCTGGCTTGCCATGGCTTGTTTGAGGGGTTGTTTGAGTGTTAGACAACCCTCAAATAATCCTAAAACAAGCCATGGGTTATTTGAGGGTATTTTAACCTTCAAACATCCCCTGTTGTCTGGGCTTGTATGACGTGATAAGCCGTGGCAAGCCAGGCACCTGTGGATTCCCAGCTTGGTGGGGCAGCCTGTGTGGGTGAATTAAGCCACCGTGGGCTGTTGTGCTGTGCAGACCCGGTCAGGGGGAAGAGCAAAGCTGGAGGGAGGGTGCGAGGATGCGCAGGTGACAGAGCATTCCTGCCAATCGAAGTCCTGCAGCTCTGGGCTCCACGGCACCTCAGTGCAGAGAAGTACGGCTGAGAAGATCCTGCAGCCTATTTGGAAAAGCAACCTGAAATACCCAAGGCAGGCTCTCCTCCTGCCGGCAGAAAGATGCCCCGGAGTGTTTGGGGGAGGAGTGGAATCAGGATGGAAAGGGGAGTGATCAGAGGCGGCGGGCTCTGCCCCAGGAGCGCTCTCCCTCAGCCCAGCCTTGCGCCTCCGGCAGGCCTTCAGCAGCTCAGCCAGGGCACCATACGGCCAGCGGTTTAGTGCTCCTGATCCTGTCTCCTCCGCCATGGAGACGAGCAATCCTCTTACCCCACTGCTCTGATCCAACTTCCCTCCACAGTAAGGAGCTTTCGTTAATGGGCCATGCACTGGGCAGAGGACAGAGGCTGGGGGTGGGGGATTAGGAAGCTGCGGAAATAACCCCCCAGGCCCCCTCGTCTCCTCCTGCCCACCCGTCCCCCACAACAAGATGGACGCTGGGCGGCTCTTCATTTCACACCCACCCCATGCCTAGGTGAGGTGTGGCTTTGGGGTTTGTTCCAAACCTCTCCATTTTGTCAGCAGGAAACGTCCTGCCGCTCCAGCCGGTGGCGCTGGGCAGCTTTGAAGCAGGAGCCGCAGGTCCCCTTCGCAGAGCAGACCGAGCCAGAAATCTGGGCGTCGCACCTCCGTCTCTGCTTGGTGTGACTGGACAGGTTGACACAACACAGCAAGCTGTGCGGGCGGCTTGCTTGCCCCGGGGACAAACCACGGCCGTGTCCTGTAGACAACCAGGCCATCCTGGCCGTGGAGTCCCAGCTCCGCCTTCTCTGCCCTTGGCCCTCCAGCAGCGGGGGAAGCAGAGGAAGGGGAGCCGGTCGCCCCGCTGAGGGTGAGGCAGGAGCAGGCCCGCCCTCACCGCTGCCCCAGGCCGCAGGGTTTGGGCCTCATGACAAGGCAGCTCACTGTGGGTGGCTTCCTGTGTCGTTCCTGCCTGAAAGCGGGAGAGGGGCTGGAGGGGCTTTCTGCCCCAGGAGCCTAACTAGCGTCACTGTGTGGGGAAACCGTGCAGCTTCACTTGGCAGCTTGCGGGCGTAGTGGGGGCCCCCGTCGCCGCTTTTCCTCAGGTCCCAAAACACCTGGGCCAGCCTTGCTAGCAGATCTTCTGGTCATGAGGGCAGTTCCTGAAGTGAATGTCTAAATGCAAAAGGGTGTGTGTGTGTGTGTGTGAGAGAGAGAGAGAGAGAGACAGACAGACAGACAGACAGACAGACAGACAGACACATTCCCGTGGCCACCATCTCTGGAAGACACAGATGCCAAGTGAGTCAGTTCTCTCCACAACTTCATAGTGCTCCAACCTTAGATGATTTATTTATGTAAAGACTTTAAAAAACAACAACACATATTCTTTTATGTATTGTGGGTATATTTTCCTGTACCACCTCTCAGTCATGCTTCCAGAAAGCTTTAAAAGAAATATTACCACAACGTAATAAACAAGAAACCACAGGAATGCCACACAAGTAACACAGAAGCACCTGCAAGTTTAAAATTGCATCATTCGTGTTTGTGGCATGCAACTGCTGCTTTGCTTGCAGGCGAATTGATACAGCTAGCTGAAAAAGGGAAGTTCTTGAAAGGTAGCTACAAAATATATTGCTATGTTTGTATCATGATTATTATTCCATCACGAGAAACCCAGACAACCCCCTGGAAAGCTTATTTGAGGGGTGCCAAGAGTATCCTTTGATGCAGCCCTCCTGGGACGTCTGCATTTCTCCCTTGCAAACAAACCCGCACAGGAAGTTGTCATTTCTGCTTCCTGCATCCCTGCTGGGCTTCTCAGTGGCTCTGCTCTTTCCCACGTTGAGAGGCTGGGCAGTGAACGTTGGACGTATTTCCTCCTTCGAAGATCAGCCTCCACCAGTGTGTTTTCTTTCCACCCAGTCCTGGTTCCACGGTGCCAGCCTCAGCACCTGGGCTGGGTTCCCACGTCACGACACGCAGCTCTGTGTGGCCTGTGGCTTTTTCTTCAGCCTCGCAATCGGACAGAGAGGCTCCCGGTGGGACATTTCCTCCCTCTGGCCGACTCTTTCCCTCTCAGTCCTCCAGAAGGTATCCCAGGAGGCTCCTCTCCTTGGCAGCTGCAGTGATGAGTGCCGTTTGGCTTGTCAGGCGGCTCTGCTGCGCACGCAGGGCTCATGTCCTGAAGCACAGCTGAGAGGGTGGGGAAACGGATCAGGCCCCTCGCCTGCTTCTCCGGGGGGCCTGCCAGGGGCCCTCAGGCAAAAGGGCAGTGGGAGGAAACCAGCTGGGCAGCACTGCAAAAGGAAACAGCAGCAGCACTCAGCTGAGCCCCCTCACTGCTCTGCCACGCACGCAGCTGATGGAGGCCCCTCACGGGTGCCTCTGGGAGGGCAGGGAATCCGCCGGGCAGTGACGCTCAGCCGATTGCCCTGCTTGTGCCCTTCTTGCTCCCGCTTGCCTGCCGTGCCTGCCTGGGGGCCTTTCTTGCAAGCAGGAGCCGCAAAGGAGGGGAAGCACTTGCCCTTCTCTCTCATGAGTGGGGCTGAGAAATTGGGGCAAATCGGCTGAGTGGTGCCATCCCCAAGCAGGCCCCACTGCCCAGCTTTTTCTCACGCCTCCTGCTCCTGCAAGGACAGCTTCCCTCCGGCACAGAGGAAGCGGGGGCATCAGCCGAGCAACACCACTTTTTCCTGCAGCACTGTCCAGCTGACTGCCTGCTTCTGGCCTGGAGAAAATCTTTAGCACAGGAGGCGGGCAGAGATGGGATGCCTCTGACAGTCATGCAGAGCAGCATCTCCAGCTCGCTGCTTGGCAAGAACAGCGAGAATGGCAGCGCTCTGGTTCTGGCCTTCAAACCACCATGGTCTGGTTTTCTGGGTTCAGAAAGCACAACAAGCCACGGTGGTGCAAGGAACCATAGGAAGGTTTGTGGTTTCTAAAGGCCAAGCTGTCTGTGCTGAATACACGGGCTGGATGACACAGCAGACCAGGAATGATAAGACACTGCTGTGGCTTGTTGGGTCACGTAAACCCAGCCCTTGTGTCCTTGATTTTCATCATTTCATTGTCTCCCTCAGAATCAAAATTATGACGTGAGGGAGTGTGTGAATTGGGCATCTTGTAAACTTGCACCTGCTCCTTCAAGAAACAGAAGCTGGAATGGTGGTGGCTATTTGCCCTTAGGGCAGAATTGTTGGACTCTGTCCAGGAGAACCAAGGGCTGGAAGTGATGTGGGAGCAGGTTTCTGCTAAAGATTAGGAGAAGTTTCCTAACAAGAAGGGCCCAGAACAGAAAAGACGACCTTGTGAAGTGGTGTCTTCTCCTTCGCTGGAGGGTTCTTAGCACAGCCTGGCCAGCCCAACTGCTTGGGATCCTACAGCTCCAGCGGGCAGTTGGACGACGTGATCTCTAAAGCCCTTGCCAGGCTTGATCCAGGGTTCATTTTCCTCCAGCATGTCTTCAATCACCTTGTTGACTCATTGGCCAGAACACAGCAATGGCCCTGGCCAGCATAAGCCTGCGTTAAAGACAGCATGAGCCCTGCAAAGGGCCGCACAGTTCTTTTGCTTTCTAGTAGTGGGAGCAATTCCTGTGCCCGCATCAGTTCAGGTTTGCTACTACAGGGGTGTTCGTGGAAACCTGGCTTCCCCAGCCTGGGGCCCTCCTAGCCAGTATGGTGGGACTTGACACACCGGAATGGCATCCAGTTGAGGAAGGCTCTGCAAGTTTCTTATACCAAGCTGAATGCTGGTAAGGGGGCCATAATGCTATAAACATGGGCCTGCTGCCAAAAATGCCAATCCTGAGGGTAAGTTGTTGCTGAACCGTGGCTTGATGTTGAGATTTGGGTTATTGCGTTGTCAGAATCCAGATGTGCTAACAAGCCATGGATTAACCATGAACAACCCAAGAAGAGAACCCATGGTTTCTTGTGCTGTGAACTGTGGGTTGTTCACCATGGTTTGTTATCTCAGTTGGATTCAGACAACACAATGAACCATGGCTCAAGAACAAGCCATGGTTCAACAGCAACCCACAGACAACCCATACACTTTCCCTAAATGTGGGTTATAATGTTGCCTGAACCTAGTTAGTTTCTCTCAGCCTAAGTGACCCCACTGGATTTTTTGTGAAGATAAAATGAGGCAGAGAAGGCACACAGTGTGTGCCACACTGAACTCTTCGGAAGAAAGGCAGGCTATAAATACAATAGAGAAACACTTCTATTCCAGGATCATATGAGGATGTGCAGTTTACTTCTGTACTGGTGTATGTGGAATAGTTGACATGCAGCCATGGGATTCACCATATCCTTTGAAACAGGGATGGGCAATTTGTGGCCACGTGGATGTGCTGGCCCACAGCTTCCATCAGCCCCATATCCAGTGGTGAAGGATGAGAGGAACTGTTGGCCAGAATATCCGGGTGGCCACAAGTTGCCTCTATCACGTGAGAAAGGACCTGCTGCGGTAGCCACGGCTCTTTGCCAGGTTCTTCCCTGGCTCGCTCCTCTTTGCTCCTCTTCCAGCGCGTGCCAACCTTTCCTCGCACTGGTGTGTCGCGTAGGAAGGACTAAGCAGGGAGGGGCCGGGCCGGCAGACGGGTGCCCTGAGCCCTGGTATTATGGTGAGAGTGAATCTCCAGGTTGTGACCTGACACCCTGGGTGTGCCCCATTCCCATTTAAGCAGCGGGTGGGGTGCATTTCCCTGCCCTCTTGTTTCTGTCTGTCTGAGGCTCAGTTCTCATATTTGGTTTGATTTGTCTGTGGTTAATTCCACTGTCTTTACTCACCGTTCTTTATTTGGTTTCTACTCACCGTTCCCGAGCTGTTTTTTGTTGCTTGTCATGCTGATAATCCCCACCTCCTCCCTGCTGGGAGCTGACACCGTGAACCTTCCTCTTCCAGCCTCTCCCAGCACTTTCATCCCTCCATATTATGGGTCTGGCTGGAGGGTTTCTGGCAATACCAAAGCCATTGTACAGCTACTTTGCCTCTCTGTTTTAACGTCTTTCATTTTGATTTCATTTTAATTTCTTCTATTTTTTTTCTTTTTTTTGGTGGTTAAAAAAGTGGGAGAAAAGGAGAAATCACAGAAAAACACAGGAAGTTTACAAATAAAAGAGGACATCTGGTTTGTACCCATCCCTGTACATTTTCATGAATGGGGCCGGATGAGGGATGGTACGGCACGAGTTTCATTCAGAAGTAACCTAAGGACGGGACAACGAGCCCTGCTGCCGGGACAGGGAGCATGTGGCCCCCCCAGAGGCAACTCTCTCACTATGAGCCAATTGGCTGGGGCTGATGGAATTGCAGTCCAGCACCATCCACAGGGCCACATGTAAGCCACAGTCTTGGATCCAGAGCAGCTGAGAGGGGGCGTCCTGGATGGGACATGCTGCAGGGAACTTCTTTCCTGGCCTTACACTGGAGCCCACTTGACGTCCCAGACAACCAAAGGCAGCTATGCCCCTGCCGCGAGGGATGCAGCCTCACACGCTGCCAGGCTGAGGAATCCACTGGCTACTTTTCTGGCTGGGTGTGGGGAGAAAGCTGGCAAGCTGACTGAAATATTAAATCTGGGAAAGTGCAAAGCTTGGGGGGGGGCACTATTTGCAGAGGAAGCTTTCGGGTTCCTGTCTGCCTTTAAAAGTTGCACACAAGAGAGGATTTTGGCAGGCCCATCTTGTCATAATGGGTGGGATTGTTTACTTAATTCAGGGTGATGTGTCCCGGGAACAGGAGTGGCTCCATGTTATTTGGGGTGAGATCGCAAGATGCCTCCTAACCACCCCCCCTCTGTGGGGCCCCCGTGGAACGGACTGTGCCTACACACCCTGGGCAAGTCACATGATCTCTGTTTTTCATGCAGTGGGTATAGCAAAGTTGCTCGTGGCAACAACCACATGGTATATGAAGCGTGCAGACTGGGCTGTTTGGCTATTAGCCGGAAGGGTGAATAATGCCTGGAGATTTCTTGACCATCACTGCCAGCTCTACACACTGCTGGTAAAAAGAAAAAGAAAAAATAGCAAACTCCCCCAACTTAATGCTCTCCATGCAGGGCGATTTCAGCACTGGGGAAGATGGGATTAGCTTTTCTCTACCCACCAGTGACCCTGCCCTCCCGCGCCTCAGCTGGGCTTCCACCGCAGGCAAAATGCAGCAGGGTGCAGGGAGCAGGGAAGTCTCTTAGCTCGATCAGGCAGCCGCTGAGCAGTGCTCAGAGATTTCTCTGTCTGGGTGCAGAGGAGACCCGGCCTGCGGGATCCCCCATCCTCAATCCCGCACACACATTACACTCCACTTTTACTCTGGCAAATGTCACTTTCTCTTGTGAACCTGTGGGGTGTGAGGACAGATGGGCAGCATCTTTCTTGCACTTGATGTGGCCCTTGGGAAATTCCCAAATTATGACCAGTGTTGGAAAAATTGAGATAAATTCTGGCAGAAAAATGTTGCTTATATGTGCCTTTGTGTTAGAAAAGCAAACCTGCAACTCTTTCTCACGAAGCACCAGCTTTCCAAGCCAGGTCACTGCTTAGCATTGCTGTTGCCTTAAGAAGATGGCATTCTCAGCTGGACTGAGAAGCCTCACTAACACTATTAGTGAGGAAATACCTGTGTTCTTATCAGCTGTAGAAAAACTGAAATAATGCTGTTCATTTGTTTCTGAATGGGCCCACCTAAACAGAGGCAAGCCCCTGCTGAGGGTGCTTGTCAAACCAGACTTCCCGAAGGGCTCCTCCATCGGACACACTGGCATGTTTAAGCAGACCGACTCGGCTGACCCGAACTGTCAAGAATTTGCTAGACTGACCTATCAAAACAGCAGCCGGTAATGGTTTCCATCCTATTGCTGCCAGTATTTCTGATAGTTTAGAACATTATGTCATGCCTAAAGACATCAGGATGCTATTGCACCAACATTATCTGGAAATTTAACACTCTGTATTGGTGTACGCGACCAGCAGGTTGTAAAAGTGTCTGTACATGGGCTGTGATTTTGTAGCTGAGTTTGCCTCTACCCGGTAATGCATTATCCTTCCTGACTGCAGGTACTGGGGCTCCGGGCAATAAAGCAGCAGAGGTTCAAACGTTTGATCTTTCCCATGGACCCAAGTTTTTATTTCCTCCTTACGAATTGAAAGCCGAGATTCTGTCACCAGTCTGGTCAGGAACAGGGAAAAGACTGCGAGTCTGCTTGGACGGGTGACTTCAGTGGCAAGTTAGTGCGAGGATGGTAACAGGGTGCTCCCTGAGAGCAAAAGGCTCCCATGCTGATTGGCAGCTGCTGCCTCAGCTGCTCTCTGCAGAGGAGAGAAGATCTGCCTGCTTTTAGGGCTTGGCGCTGAGCCACGGGCATCCCTCCATCTGCTGAGCTGGCCCGGAGTCGCTTCATTGTCTGATTGTCTGCCGTTTATCTGTGGCCGTCAGCTGGCACGGTACTTCCTGTGCACTGCAGATCTTGTGCATCAGCTGAAATGTGGGCAGGGTGGCCTGGATTTTTGGCTGCACCCTCCGCCATGCCCCCCCTCGCTGCTCCCAGCATGGCTGACCGGCTTGGGGATTGTCCACGCCTTGTCTGTCTCTGTGGTCCTTGCAGGCCACAGAAACGATCAAGGCTCAAAAGGGATTAGGGCAAGGGCAAAGGAAGGCGAGGGGGCTGGAGAAAGGATCTCCCCCTCCCAAATACGCATTGCAGAAGAGGGCAGACAGACAGGGGATTATGGAAATGAGAGAAGCCCAGCTGGATCAGGCCAGTGGTCCATCCAGTCTGCAGGGCTGGCATCCAGGCGAGCCGCTAGCCGGGGGTCCACCGACAAGAGCCCCGCTAGACGGGCACCTCTTCTTCCGTGCTGCCACCTGCCTCTTGCCTCCCTCTGCCTGTCCAGGTGAGCGGAGGCCAGGGTGAGCAAAGGAGCAGCAGCAGCTGGGAAGAAGGTCAAGGCACGGGGCGGGGGGTGCCCCGCGGAGGGCGCCTTGCCCAGGGGCCCTCAAAATCCGAGGCCAGCACTGCTTGGGAATCCCACAGCAGCCACGGGGTATCCAGGGGAAGCCCATGGGCTGGCTACCCATAGGTGGGAGCTTGAGCCATCATGGCTGGTCACACTGAGTCCTCTCCCCTCTGAGCTTACCAGAGCCACCAAATCAAGCAGCCATCACCCTATCGTGTGGCGGGAAACGGCAGAAGTGGGCGGCGCTGAGGGTGGTGGAGGACTTCCTTCCAGCCCTCCTCGATTTGCTTCCGTTGGGTGACCCTGAAGGCCAGCACCATGATGAGATTTGGGGGTGCAGGGACCCCTCTCTATTTGCTTTCTCCACCCCATGCATCCATCATGTCGTAAAACTATTGCAAGCAGAGAAATCTGTGGCCCCCTAGAGGCAGTTGACTACAATGCCCATCAGCCCCAGTCAACATGGCCAATAAGAGGAGAGGCTTTGTGATGTGAGGGGAGGCAAGTCCACCCCACCAGCCCTGCTGAAAGGCCACTTTTTCCTCTTCCCTCCCGATCGCCTTTCCTTGTACATGGAACCTTTTTACATTGTAAGTCTGCAGCCAGGGACTGTCCTGCTTTCCTGATTGCTCGAGAGTTGCTCAGGGAGATTTTTGAGCTGAGGAGTGGGATGAAAAAGTTTTAAATGAGAGGCAAGGGTTGATGGGAATGGTAGTCCAGCATAGTTCCTCATTCCCGATCATTTCTCCCCACCCGGCCCCCGCGGCCTCCAGGGTTTCTGTTAGCAGGGTGGCCAGATGCAGTGAAGACCCAGGATCCCACGACTAATTGCTGCACAGAGGAGAGAATGCTGCCAGGTGCATCTTTTCTGCCTGGTCACAGTGATGAAGGCACAGCGTCTCTCCAGCCGATTTTGCCCCTGCCCCTGCCCTTGCCCCTTGTGGGGCATCACTGCAGTGAGAACAGTGAGGGGAAAGCTGGAGGACAGGAACACGAGACCTGGGCAGAAATGCGGGCTGGGGAGGCGGCAGGATCCCTGGCTGCGGCGTGTGCTTTTGTGATGAGCACCCTGCCCTTCATTAATTCTGTCTCCAGGAAATCAGTGGGACAATCAATCCCACTGGACTAGAGCCATGCCGGGCTCCGTTAATCAATGAGTCACTGCAATTAGTGGCTTTCATTAAAGCCGTCGGGATGAGACTGGCACAGGGGCGGAGGGAAAGACGTGAAATTGGGGCATGAATGAGACACAGTGGCTGCAGTGGGGCTGGCCCTTTTTCCACAGACCTTGCTTCAGGGCCTCAAGCCAGGGCAGGCTGGCACATGGAAATCGTTTCGCAGCCATGTCGCTTTAGACCCTTTCCAAGAAAGGCATTCCCGGCTCAAGTTTTGTGCACTGAAATGCTGTGGCTGCTACTGAACTCTGAGGCTCTGGGACTCTGAACCCAAGTTCCCCATCACGGTTCTGTCCTGGGGCTCTCTGTGTATTTCCAGGGGATGGTTCTACATGTTGTGCTAAGCACACTTTAAAAGCCACAGCATCTGCCCTTTGAATTTTAGAGAATAAACAGGTAGATCAGCAGCTCTTGCAGGTGAGGTGAGGTGCTCAAGCAGGAAGCAGCTCTTACGGGGTAGTGCAAGATCCAGCTTATTGGGACTTTTCACCAACACTGAGCCATCCAGAGCAAGAGCAGAACTGAGTGAGAGAAGGAGACATTTGCCCCTTCCCTGCCCAGAACGAGAGAGAGGAAGGGCAAATGGCTGAGCAACCTGGGAAAAGCCCCCAAGGGAGTGGAGACAAGACTAGCTCCTGCCTTGTCTTGTTTCCATGGTTCACCGCCACATTCTTTCTTAGCGACATACAGAAACCCCTCATGGGGCTGTTTTAGGGGCTCCCTTGTGTGGGGAGACACATTTCCAGCCTCTGCTGCAGGGCAGGGGAAAGGAGGAGAAATTGTTCTGTGTTTTTTGATCACCTCTCCTCACCAGCTGCTCTTCTGCTGGTCTTCTGCTGCTTTCCATGAAAACAAACATTACAGCACAGTAATATGTAGTTTGACCCCAAGTGAGGGTTTATTGCTTGCAGTGCTAAGCCATAGTTTGATTTGTTAAAATTGAGCATGCTATTATGTCCATGACATCTCTGCAAAGAAACAAAGGACCGCAAATTTGGTTGACCGCAAATAGAAGCCGTGTTTCGATGGTGACTTAAGAAGCCTTCCCTCTTTAAACCATGGCTTGTTGTGATATCTGAACCCAGTATCATAGTTTATCCCTGGTTTGTTTGTGCAGCTGTGTAGCCTGAAAAAGAAACACCTTGAAAGTGTAGGCTGAAAACAAACTACTCCAAAGCTGGGCAAAATGGGCAGAAGAGAAAGAAGAAACAGAAAAAACACACAGTGGTCTGCAAGAAATGCATGATTAAAGGAACAATCCATGATTAACCTCAAATGTTACATGCAAATACAGCCAATGAAAAGCACATGTATGCAAGTTTCGTTTGTTGCAATCAGTTAATATTATATTGTATTACATAATACAATACATGGAAGCCATTTTAAGTGTTCCATTCTCTCTCTCTCACCAGGAGAATCTGATGGGAAAGGAGTCTCTCGGTCCCGCAGCATCAACAGCTCCCTGTGCCAAGCTGGGCGACGCAGGAATATCCGAATCCTGAAGGAGCCACGCCGGCACACCATTTCCAATGCCATGGAATATGATACGGTGAGGAGCACTCCAGGGTTAGCAGAGTGGCTAAGCCCCTCTTCATCCAGGCATCCCCTGTTCCATGTGAAAGGGAAGATTTTTTTTTAAATTTTATTTGTTGGTAGTAGTTGCCTTGGGTGCTTCCAGACACAGAGCTCCTAGCTAGCTATTGTGAAGCAGTTTCCTCTGTCTGTCTGTCTGTCTGTCTGTCTGTCTGTCTGTCTAGAATCTATTGTAGTAAGAAAAAAGACAGAAGAATTATTGGGGAAGCCCAGGAAGCTTATAGAAAAAAGGTATCTGGACATACATGCAGTGACATCTTATGAGTGTGGCAGGGCGATTATAAAAACTCAAATGTATTCTGGGAACACATTTACACAAAGAAATCAATTTTGTTAATTAGCTCAAAATCTGTCACCTCAGGCTATAATTGTCCTTTGACAGCCACTCTATTGTCTAGGCTCCAGAGTCAAGTAGGTTCTAATTGTGGGCCTGGCTTTTACCCCCAAGTGTTGCTGATCCGGGGTAGGGAGAGGGGATGTATTCTAGAACCTTCTATCACAGCCTCATGGAACTAGGACTGCCAGCATCCCACCTCGGAAGATCATGAGAGGGAAACTCAGCAAAGAGTTTCAGCTACAGGGAGAGTTCTGCTGGCTCTGCCCAAAGGCCTAGTTAGTCCATCATCCTGTTCGTACAAGGCCAGCAAGATGGCTCAATGGGCAGCCCCTAGGCAGCAACTCTCTGTCCCCTAGCACCTGGGGATCAGAAGCTGCGGCCTCTGGCCAGAGTCCCCAGGTAGCCATTGGGAGGCTATGTTGCCACGTTCTTTGGCAGTGGATTCCATAACTTGGCTATGTCAGCCGATGCCTCCAGCTAAGATCAGGACTGACCTCAAGGGTGGGCCTGGACGGGCCCTTGCAGAGGGCCCATACCTGAGCAAGAGGCCCTTGGAATGGCTCCTCCTCGTCATTATGGCAACCTGCTCGTTAAGGCTCTGGCCCAGGCAATGTGGGGGGGGGAGGAGCCGTGGACCCCACTGCCTGCTTTGTCACCAGTTGTCTGTGAGTCGGGCGAGCACGTGGCAGCCCTGATGGGAGAGGCACTGGAGCAGTCGGTGGGAATGCCAGCCAGAAGGCAGGCTCGCTGAGGGAGGGGGGTTGTGGAGGGGGCTTTGCCTGGGAACCAGGAGTCCTTCTGCGGCCCTTCCATTTTTCCCTTCTTATTGGATTTTCTGCATGAGGGGCAGAGCCGGAAGCAGCCAAGATGGATAAGGCTCAGGGGGAAATGAGAGTGCAATTTAGTTGATTGTGAATGAGCGCCTTCATCTCGTTTTTACACTGCTTGTGACATTAGCCGTTTCCAGGGACTGGTTGGGTCTAAGAGGTGGAACCCAAAATAAGGAGACACATTTAAAATGTCTCTAGTCAGGGCTTGGTGGTTCAAAGGATACCAAAAACGAAGCGACAGACATTAATCCTGTGGCGATGCTGGCCCTCTGCTCCCCTCTCCTTGCTCCCCAAATCAATGCGGCCAGCTGGAAAGACTGGGATTAGGGCCACCATTGTCCGAGGTAGCCGAGGCTTTAGAGCTCATCCCCGCATGCCTGGGAGGTGCTGAGTTCAGCAAACGGGGAGGGGGAGGCTCCGGACACGTCGATTCCCTCGGAGCTGGGAAGGGTCCCGAGCTGGGGGAAAGCGGGTGTGGAGGTGAAGAGGGCGACGGCCGGGCTGGGAAAAGCAGGCGGCGCACATGCTGGGGGAAGGACTGTGGATGCAGAAGGCTGGTGTGGAGGAGGCGAAGGAGTGCGGAAGGTGGAGAACGGCGCTGCTGATCCTGAAGGAAAAGAGGAGCGTGTGGCGCAAGTGCCGGGAGAAGAGTTGCCGGAAGGCTGGGGCGCGAGGGCAGCTCGGTGGGGAAGGGGAAGGCCACAGCCAAGTGGGGGTGGCTGGGGGCAGGCAGCGGTGGCCCCGGTGGTGGAAGTGCCTTGAACTAAATGGGGCCAGTGGCAAGGCGTGCTGGGCGAGGCAGAACCGGGGCCCCAAAAGGTTCCGGGGAAAAACAGGGCTTTTGTTGGTTTTTAACACCGTGCTCTAATTAAGGCTGCCTTTTTGCTCTGCGTGTTAACCTTAGCCACCCAGAGTGCCCTTCTTTGGCAAAAGGCAAGGTAAAAGATAAATAAATGGGGGAAGTTTGAAAGAATTAGGGCTGTCGGTGTGTGGTGTTATAATAGGGTTAGGCGGGTTTTGCTCTCCGGAGGTGCAATGGACTGAAACTAGGAGAGACACGGGTGGGCAAAGCAAAGGGTGGCCAGGCAAGGTTCACTTGTCCGAGTGAGGTTGCCCCCAGAAGCCTTTCCCCGCTTGATGTGGGGGTGATCTGAGGACACCTCCCTGCCCTGCTGGAATGCTGGGGTGGCCCCCGCCCCTCCTGCTCTGGGCACTGCTGCCTACCCACCACCACAGCACCACAATGGCGGTCCAGAGGGGCTACACCATACTCATCGTCCCGCTGGGCACGGCCCTCGGCAGTCTGGAGGCTCTGCAGTTCTTCTTCTGGGTGAGTGAGATGGGAGCGGGCGCCTGGGGTCTCTCTCTCTCTCACACACACACACCCTCGTGCTGATCTCCCTAGACTCTGCTCCATGCCCAGAGACCCGGGCAGTGTTTAGCTCATAATGAAAGCTGCATGATGCATGAAACCCCATGGATATGAGGTTCTTTCATATGAACCTCCTCATCAGTGGACGTCTGCTGGAGGTTTCCTGGTGTGTGCTCTGCCTAGGCACAATGTGCATATGATTGCAGCACAAAGCATGGTCTTTTCTGTAGTGGCACCAAGTCCTTGGAATTTGCTCCTCAGGAAGGCCAGCAATGCCTGTCTTCCCATGTATTCTGGAGATAAAGTCAAGCCTATATTCCTTCCCTTCCTTTTTTGGTATTCCTTTTAGTACCTGTTTTCTTCAGTTGTTCTCCCCGGCTTAATTATGTTGCTGTTATAAAGTGATGCTTTGCTTAATGGTATTTTGTTCTGATTATGATTTGGGGCTTATAAATTATATTTACAAGTTGCCTTGTGTACCAGTCTTGATATTAGTCCGCATGTTATTTTATATTAACACCGGAACCTATCTTAAAATAACATACTGCTTCTCTGGCTTCTGAGCCCTGACAGCATCCAGTACAACTCCCCTGTCTTTGCCTTAAAGTCCTCCATGTCCCATCCTTTTCCTTCCGCCTTTGATATACACACTTCTAAATCATACGACCTTCTGCTGCCTAAAATCCTGCTTCCAAAGCCCCCGTTTGCCTTCTCCTTTGTTACTTCCGGTGCCTGTAATTCCCATCCCGCGACCGCACAGCATGACCTCCCTCGCTCACCCCAATCCACAGCTCCTTTTCTTTCATTTTTGGTTGGCTCTCCCATCAAACCAAAGTGCAGCACAGCCACATCTAAGCTCCATCTGCTCCTGCTCTTTCTCGTCTCTCTCGGGTTCCCACCCCTTTCTCCTTCTCTCTCTTGCTCTCTCTTTCCCTCTTGTCTCCCCCTACTGTCAAGCCGCAGATTGTAACCTTCTTAGCACCGGGACAACTTTTGTGCATGTGCTTATTTTACTCTGTGAAGCCTCCTATACATCCACGTCGCTGCTATAGAAATAATAATACTAATATGGATAACATTAATGTATTTTATTTAATTATTTATTTTTTATCGCATCCATTAGCCAAGCTGACTCTTTGGGCATGTTACAAAATAGATAATATAACAACAACATACACAATAAAAACCATATTATTAAATTGGGCATATGTACAACATTTTACTGCAATAAAACAGCAATAAAAACACAGAAAAATACAGAAAACTTCATAGAATCTGGGAAGTGTCATATATCATCATATTTTGATGATATTACAAAGTAGTTGCTACTAATATGAGTAAATACATGTAAGGGGCCCTACCCGCAACCCTGCCTTGGAGGCCAGAGTCATGGCTAGGGCTGCACCTGTGGGGCCTCCACCTTGCAGCTCCCTCCCCGGGCTCTAGACCTCTGTTTCAAAGACTTGGGTACCCTTCAGAACCAATGGAAGGTTTGTTTGTTTGTTTGTTTTTTAAATCTTAGTTTAATTGCCACACAGGGGCATTTTTCAGAGGGCATTACAGCTTTCAAGGTTTAATAATCCTTTAAAAATAATTAATGCAAATGTTGATATAACACTCAATATAGACCCTCAGATATACCAGGTATTCAGCCAAATCATGCTCATAATACCACATTTATATGTATATCATTAAATTATCAGACAGAATAAGTAGCACAAAAATCTGTATCATCACACCAATAACTCACAAACTAACAGAACAAAATTTCTACACTGGGGGCACAGTGGTTTACATTGCTGGGCTGGTTGATCGAATATGTGATTGATTGTGTCTTATTCCAGGTTTGGGCAATACCCATTTTTGCCGCCATTAACAAAGCAGATATAATTGGCTGGTGGATTCTTGGAATCTCTTTTTTCAAGGGTTAACTCTCCTCACACCAGGCGTCAACTCTGCCTCCAATCTACCCCTGCAGGACAACTTGAGCTTATTTGCCTCCCGTGACAGAGAAATAAATCCTAGTAGCTACTTCTCAATATGGAGATAAAATACAAGTCAGCACATACAGATTTTATATAGAGTTGTGTTTTATGGGCCTGGACACCAAATCTTTTAAGAGCTTAGCAAGCCCCTGTCTGAGGCCTCTGCTCCCTGATGTGCAGAAAGCAACTGCAGAATCTCTGGATGATCCAGGCATGTGTACAGCCACCCAGGTGATAAAACCAGCCCCGCTGCTCCATTGTTTCCATTGAAGGTACTGGAAATTAAATTGGGAAGTACGCACGTCAAGTGATCTGCCATCTCACTGCAATGCTGATTATGTCCTTCACTCGGCACTGGCTTTCCCCCAGCAAGGAGGCTCCTGGTCCACTCCTTAAGGCACGGTGCTCTTGCTACTGTGTTTTGGGGAGAGCGGGGGTAACGCGGCCTTCCCCCAGTTGCATGTGAACTTTCAGCACGCCTGCTTGTTGGGGCTGACAGGCACTGCTGGACTTTCATCCTCTGAAGCACCCAGAGGGGGGGGATGGAGACCCCTCCATTGCAGCTGGACTTCTCTCCCATTGCAGCTTTTATTTTGAGCACGATAGGACTTTTATAGATGCTAACCTAGGTGCTGAACTCCATCCCCAGTATCGGTTCATCAGCATGGAGCACCATGGATGGATCCTATAAAGCTCAAAGGAAAGGCTGCACTGGCTGCCACTGAAGGGCACAAGTTTGGGGAAGGCTGGCTTTCAGCACCATAGATGATAGTCCTGAAGTAATCGGGAGACAGTTCGCTGTTCTTCCACTTTCAAAGGTTTCTGAGTCTTCCCTGCAGCCCTGAAAACACCAGCCTGAAGCCCCGCTTCTCTTTTCTGACTCGCAGCTGAAGCAGATGCAGGAGCTGGAACGGCAGCGGGACGTCTTGCTGCAGGGGCTGGAGATGGTGGACCAGGTGCGCGACTGGTTCCAGCGCCACCTGCTGGAGGCCCAGAGACGCCAGACACACATGGGAGCTGAGGCGGTACGTGCACGTGTGTTGGATCCTTATGGACGGAAGGTTGGGCTAAGGCCCCAGATAGCTCAGTCCTGCCTTGCGCAGGTGGTGGATTCACAGAGGGGCATCCCTGCCCAGAAAGCCCAGCGTGTAATTGAGTGATATGATGGCCTCCACTATGAGTCCGTATCAGCCTCCAAACTCAGGGGCTGATGTGCATCCAATGCACGGGCTCAGGCGGAGCAGTAGCACCTTGTGCTATAAACTTTCTGTAGATGGCTGCTTTTGCAGTCCCAGCTCTGTGATCACAGTGCCTTGGAGCTGGAGCTTTGACTAATTTCGTGGGGGCCCCAGACAACATTGGAAGGGTTAAAACTAACCACACATCCAGAAAATGGCAGAGTTTTGCCAGCAGGGGTAGCAAGAGATCTCCTATGAATTAAGAAGGTACCAAAAGAGAACTTACACATCCACTGCACAGCCGCAAAACTCTTGCTGTTCTTGCCGTCAGCATGTAAGATGCTTATGGAGTACAAGAGGGCAGTTCCCTGCCCCAAGGAGATTACTATCTAAAATTGTGGGGTCAGGAGTTAACACTGAGAAGGGATATGAAATTATTTCAGTTACTTGTAATGGACTAAATCCACACATTTATCACACACAGAATAAAGCTGAGGAGGCAAATTGTGGCCTTCCAGGTCTTGCTGGGTTGCAACTTCCATCAGCTCAAGTTGGCATAGCCAGTAGCAAGACATGATGGGAGCTGCAGGCCGAGTCTACCTGGAAGGAGACAAGTTGCCCCACATCCTGGTGTTCGCTCGTGCGCGCTCTCTCTTTTGAATTCAATGCACTTGAATAACGAGTTGAGTGTTTTTATTTGTTGCACCACTGCAGACCTGTTTCCCCGACCCTTATGCCAACCAGAGCTGCCTGCTGCTGGCCAAGATCCAGGAAGTGAATCTGTGCTTGAAAAATCTGCTCACTTCTCCTGGAAAGGTCAGGAGGGCTGAGGGTATGGGGGGCTGGCGGTGTGAGGCCAAGGCCACCCCCGCCAAGGCAGGCCGAAGCGACTGCCTTGGGTGGAAGACTTGCAAAAGTCCCATTAATGGGAGGCAGAAGGGAAAGGGGGAACTCTGACCTGCTGAGGGAGAGCCTCCTGGGAGGGATGGGCCAAGACTTTTGGCTGCCTGGAGCAAAGGTGGGATGGCTTCCCCTCCTCATCCCATCCATAGAATGAGCTGAATCTCACTGCAACCCTGGCGATGGGATGGCGTCCTCCATGGCCTCTGAGGGCAGCAGCCTCACCGGGGGACCTAGGACAGATGTGGGACATGCACAGCCCTGTCCTCCAAGAGAAGGGAGCAGTGGGGCTCAGAAGGAGCCTCAGGGAGGCTGCTGCCACTGCTCCCCGCTTCGGATGCCCGAGGTTGTAATCCCACTTTGCCTAATGGTAGGGCTGGCCCCACTTCATAGGAACGAGCAGGAGCTTTAGCTGTGCTCCTGTCCATTTCAGTGCAAGGGACAACTTCCAACAGATGGGGTGTGTGTGGGGGGGAGAGGGAGATATGGGGAGAGATAGAGAGAGGGAAGATTTTAATTTTTTGCCTTTGAGCCGATCGTGGAATAAGAAAGGAAATGCTGTCCTCCGTATCTAGCCATAAGGTCAACAAATCCTGCCACTTACCCCTTTCAGCCTCTTGCGAGACCTCACTTCAAAACTCTCCATCTGTCTCCCTCCCCTTGTCTCCCCTCCCCTCTGAGTTCTTGCTCCTTCCCCCCATATTGGTTCATCTGCCATTGGGCCCCTCGGTCTCTTCCTCCCATATCACGTTCATAGATTTAACCCCTTCCAGGCCCAGCTTTTTCTCCTGTTCCAGGTTTCCTTCCAAGGTGCCCCTTAGAAGACTGCCTGTCTTCTGTTGCTGTAACCTTACTATTTTCCCCTCGAGACACAGTTTTAAATACAGCTGCCCTCAAGTCATACTAAATCCTCTTTACGCATTTGCAAAGAGAGGAGTAAGGCAATTCACTCCCCTCCCTGCCACAATTTTGAACACGGATCATAAAGGAAGCCTCAGCTGCAGGGTTTCTGGACCTGTTTCAGCCTAGGGCCAAATTTAATTTCAGAGAAGTTGTGCAGGTTGCTTTCCAGTTTGGGTGGGTCCAGAATATTAAAAAGCCAACATTATTTTAATGGTAAGCTCTTACTGATAGTAACTCAATCTCATGAAAGGCACTTCAGTATCTTAGCACGGGAAGGAAATCACACCAAAGCCAGGATACTACCAAATTGTAGGGATGGTGATCTCGGGAAGGGATTACTATCATCTTGGAAACCCCAGAGGCTGTGGATTCATTCTTGGTCTGAAGTACCGAACTGCTGCTCCCCATCCAGCTAGCACCTTCAAAGGGAGATGGGTTTTGTTGGGGCCACAGCAGGAGGGGAAGGGTTCAACTCCCTTCTTAAGGGGTTCCGAGATTGCTACTCCTCCCTGACTTCCATTTACATTACAGAAGCCATAGATGTTAATGCATTCGTACCATTAATATCCTATCTAGTCTGGCCCAAATGGCTTGGATGTGCATGGAATTCTGGGTACCGCTGTCCCTAATTTTGAAGGGCAGGGTCACCATCGGCCACCTACAGATCAGTGTCTTGACTGTATGGCATGCATGTAAAAGCACGAAGGTGAAGGCCTCGTGGCCCTGTTGGATGTTCATACGCTGTTACAAAACTGGTGATATGGGAAGGCCCACAGTGCCACTGATGATGCTTTTCCACAGTGCCTTCGCACCTACCTCATCCCTGACCTTTCTGTCAAAACCTAGTGAGTGTGCCTCTTCAGCAGCGCAAGGGCCCGAGGA
This sequence comes from Varanus komodoensis, assembly GCF_004798865.1. Taxonomy (NCBI): domain Eukaryota; kingdom Metazoa; phylum Chordata; class Lepidosauria; order Squamata; family Varanidae; genus Varanus; species Varanus komodoensis. Next base: position 317,011 of record NW_025335297.1, read on the forward strand.
AGGATGTTGCTTAGCAACACTGTTAGAGCAAAGTAACACTTACGATGGCAGTGGAGAGGAGTCACTCACAAGGTTATGTGGATTTTTCTCTTCTCCAGACTGAAGTTCCGCTGGGTGGTTTTGGGGTCCCCCTTTATTCACCAGGAAAAAAGGAGTTTCACCAGCAAGCGGTCACTGTCCTCAAAGAACAGAACCACCTACTGATCAAGGTAAAGCAAAACTCTATAAGCTGATCTTCTGTGTGTGTATCTGTGAATTTTTACATATCTATATGCATACAAACACACACAGGGGAATTTACCTACTTCTGCACTTTTGAACCAATACATGATGCAAACTGAACTATCCTTAAAATTCATATGTTGATAGAATAGTAGGGTTGGAAGGGGCCAAGAAGGCCATCTACAGGGCACTAAGCCTCACCATTATGCCTTTAAATTTTGCTGTTGATCTCTCCAATCAAAGAATGGATAAAAGAATGCAAATATTAAAAAAATATTCAGAACGCCTTGGTTGGGGGAAATTGCTTACAGAAATTGTATGTATTGGGCAAAACTGCATACAGAACTTGTACACTGAAATACGTATTCTGACTCCTAGGAATTTGGCTGTCAAGATTTTGAAATAGCAAGTAATACTTTGAAGCTAAAACTCACATCTCATCTAGAAGCCCCATTTTCATATTTAGAAGATCAGTGTGTCTTCTTTAACACACATTTAATCTTTCACATTTTCACCCAGAATGCTAACATTTTAAAATCCAGTCTTCTCCATAGTAATATGAGACAAGTGTTGCTCCAGGGAAGGTGAGGAACATCCAAACAAGCTTGCTCTGAAAGGTTCGCACAACAAAATGGCCTTCCTGGAGGAGGCGGCACTAGTGGAATAATGGTTATGTTATCATAATACTGTCTATCTGCCTGGCTAACAGGAAGTGTCTGAAAAAAGTGACCGCATTGCCCAGCTGGAACAAGAAAAAGCAGCGCTGTGCAAGCAACTGAAGGAGAGCCGAGGTTACCGACTACCCAGCCACAAGGAGTCCACCTTTATTTAACCATCCAGGTCAACAGTGAATATGGTGACAACTTTTCTCTGTGCGCAATGCCTGTGCCATCACTTCCTTCTCTGAGCCCAAGACAAATGACCATCTTTCCACCAAAGTTTTCTGGCCCAGGAGGTTATTGTCGTCTTCTTTTTTATGCCATTACATCTGCCTTCAGCAGCAATCTTCTCCGCAAATGTGACTGCAGTAACCTCAATTCTTCAGGGGTACACGTTATGCCACCTTTTAGGAAAGCATTCCTCTTGACTTAATGTGCGTATTTTCCTTTGGTTTGCATAATTGCAAAAATTATTTAAGAGAAACTTTGAGATGGGAGATTATTGTTATTTTGGAAACACAGGCCGTTGAGATTTATGGAAAAGAGCTTGTGAAAGGAAACTGGTCTGTAAAAGAAGAGAGTCACAGCAATGAGACAGTATTGACCCACTTCTGGCCCTCTCCTGCTCAGGCCAACATGCTCCAGGTGTGAGGCCGAGAACTTCATTTCCTTAAAACAAATTGAAGATGTTGCATTAAGATAGAAAATTTCACAACCTGTAGCACAATTGCAGTGATGCAGGATTCCAGAACTCCTGTCTCGCTTGTTCCCCAGTATATCAGTACTGATACTGCTTCCTCCTGCGTACCATCTCCTGGATGCTGAGTGCTGTCCCTGTTCCCACACCAAAAACAAAACAACAGCAAGGCATTCCTTCAGAGAGTGAATATATTAATTCTGTCCTTGTTTGTCAAATGATCTGGTCTCACTCTGGCTAATTGTAGTGCTCTTTTAATTTACAAACACTTGGTTGTATTTCTCTTCTTCACCCTCACATCAGGTCAGTGTGGTTGGCTGTTCTGCAGCGATTGGAACTGAGAACAAAAATATCTGTGATGGAGCAAAAATATAAAACGGGGTGACAGAGCTTCATTCCCAGATGTTGCACTCACTAGCCTCACCTAGCTCTATATTCCCTCTCTTTTAGGATGTAATTTCTGTGGATGGAGTCAATGTTGTAGACATATTGCCACCACATCACATCTGCTTCCTTAATTCAGTTTAATAGTGTTCTGTTATATTTCCTCTTTCATTTTTCTCTTTGAAAAGGTCATGTCCTTATTAAAGGGGCAGTTCATATTATTTTCTAGAATCCTCCACTGCGATAAACCTGGAGTGGCTGCGAAGTCAGTCAAATGACAGAACAACAACTCTGCTGGAGCAGACCGGCATGCTGTCTAAGCCACCATTCTGCTCCCGCAGTAGCCAACCAGGTGCCCCAAAGGGAGACCCACAAGCAGGACATTCACACCCTCCTCTACAACTGGTATGCTGAGCCACAGGGCTTCCAATATTGGAGCCATCATGACAGGCAGCCCTAACTTCCGGTTCTTTTAATTCTTTTACTTTGGGGAAGTTTCCAAAAAGAAGCTGACAGGAGGTGTGATGGGAAGGCCTCCTGTCTGGAGAGCTGCTGTTAGTGTGAAAAGAGTTAGATGGAGAAATGGTCTCACCTCGTATTAGTCAGTTCTCCACTTTCCCATCAAACAAGCCAAGGATGACTCTTTCAACCCATTTCATTATGGGGTGAAAATGCCATAAATACTTGTTTGTGCTACCTGTCACCTTTAGAATTGCCATGCGATATTTTTACCTGCCCATTTAGCCCCCCCCCCCCCGCCATTCAGTAGTGAGTATTTTGTTAAATAAAGGTGGGATTTGACTGGGAATTGTTTTTCTAGTGACACCCACTTTGCACTCCCAACTCAACTATTAGTTGTTGTATTGCATTTCTGTACTGCCCTTCTCCCTCTTGTGAGGAACCAAGACAACCCACATAGTTTCATTTTATCCTCACAACAACAACCCTGTGAGGTAGGGTGGCTGGTGAGCTTCCTGGCCAAGTGAGGACTAGAACCTGGATTTCCCGGGTCACCAGGCCAACACTAACCACCACACCAGCTCTAAGGTGTTCATACAGTTTTGACATGCAAAACCGGTAATATGATAAGGCTTGAAGTCCTACTTCAGAAGCTCTTTCATGGTGCCTTCACACCTACCTCATCCCTGACCTTTCCATTAAAACCTATTCTATCTGTTGGACAACTAAACCTATGTTGGCAACCATGATCATCTTTCTTAGCATTGCCAGCAGCCACCAACTGGCACAGGAATTGCTATTTTTCTTCAGACCTCCCCCCATCATAAAAGGCACAAAGGCCTCTTGCTGGCTTGAACAGAATATCAAACAACTCTCTGCTCTTAAGCTGAATGTTAACTCTACATTAGCCTTTGGATTGTCTCCCTTTTACTTCCTTTTCACTTCCACCAGTCTTCCCTACCTGCCCATACCCTTTTAACAGTCTGTATTTATTCTAATATTCTTATATAAAATGACAGAAATAGGCATGTGATTAAAAAGCAAGTATCTTTGCACTGAATTATCCACATAAGCTTCTAAAACTTGCCCCCCAGTGGAAAAATGGTGGTAGAAAAAAACACTCAACACTTCAAAAATGGAATAGTTAAGGATTCAAAACTCAATTGCAATTGAGTTTATTGACAGCAGACTAAAAATGTTAAAGTATCTTTAAACACTAAAGAAACAACTATATATACATAAATACATGTGCAAAACATTCATGTTATACAGCAAAAACTAAACATCTGGGAATAAAAATATAATATGCATAAAAATAGAGAGAGATTTAAGCCAGTAGGAAAAATTGTACAGATCAAGTTTACCTGAAAGGGATTATGGGGCTTGGAGTAGTGTTCACACAAAGAAGCTCCCACCTTACAGCAAAATGGGCATCCAGCTTGAGTCCCGGCAGCTCATGATACGAGGCAGCTGTGACCGGCTCCCTAAGACCTTTCTATTTTACTTCAGCGGCGGAGAAAGAACTGCTAATTGAAATTTGCTTTGCTTTTCCCAGCTGATATTAGCACTTCCAGAGAGGGGTAAAAAAGACCGGCCTAGCTGGTTGCTCGGGAGCCCACATTAGGATTGACTGACACACTCCACCATCTTTGCCTTCATGGTCCAAGGAGCGCCCCCTTGTGGTTGCTATGAAGTTAAAGAGAAGACTGAAGACAAAGCAGGCAATAATTTAAGTGCGCGACCAGACTTTCCTGGGTGCATTTAAGGACCTGCTGCCTGGGCCTTGACTCTAAATAGGTGGAGAGAGGGCAGTCTGATCTAAGAATGAGGCCTTGTTTGGAGCAGATGCAAATTCTTACTCTCTGCTATGCTGACCTCTCCATTCCCATCATGATGTGGGGAATATCTGAATGCAGAATTCAACAGGGCTGAAAGTACATTCACACACGCATTCAACCCATACACCAAACTTCTGTGTTAGCCAGTTTTACAGAATCCACACATACCTCCCTAAGACAATGAGAGTCTGCACTTGGCATTGAAAGGGTGAAGGCAATCAATCCTGTGTAGTATCTCCATGCATGAGTCTTGGAAAGGTTGTTAAGAGTTGCAGCTACTGAAAGGAATATGGGGGCAGGGGGAGACTGATAGAGAAGAAATGCCAAGAGTGGATCAAATGCCTATGTAAATGCCTTGTGGATGAGGAAAAAAGAAAATCATTTTCTCAGCAGGGGAAGGGTAGAGCGGGCCTGTTCTGGCTGGACTCCTTTACGTATGACATTTCTAGAAAGAACCGACCCCTAATCTACCAGAGGTTTATCCCAAATTCTTCATCAAGACAAGCCATCCTGGCCTGCACACCAAGGTGAAAGGAAGGTAAAAAGTAGAGAACCGATTGCCTTTGCAAATGTTGATTACCTGGCCCCTGCCAAGATAGCAATAGAGGGGCTGGCTTTAAACCCCAGCGGACTTTACCCTGCGGACTTGGCGCTATGACTCAGAAGTAGAAGAAAAGGAGCGCAATGTCTGTTAACACGGGAAAGCGAGAGCGTGCAAGACTCTGTGCTTGGCATGAAAGCCACACGGAGGCTTCCAGAAGCTTCTTCTAGGCCATGGTTCTACCAGCGCTGGAGGGCTATAGGCACAGGGGACAGCAAGGGGACAGCTCCCCTCAGGCATGCTCCGAGGCCGCCTCCGAATGTTCAGCTTTCATACTTAAAATTGTGTCTAGACTTTTTTTAACTTTATGGAAATAAAAGAAACAGCCTATAGGCCGTGTTCTACGCAGTTGCTTGCTGAACAGAAATACAGTTAGGTTACTTTAATTACATTGATCTAAATGGCTGCCAGCAAGCCTGCCACAAAGGGAACAGTGGAAGGGGCTGGTGTGGGCCTTTTCATTTTCCATTTCTGTTAAAGGAACTGCTGAATTTATTACTGGACTTTATTAGACTGCAGCAGAAAAGAGGAGTCGTGATTGAGGCCTGTGTGGTGGCAGCAGACTTGGGGGAGTTAACCTCAGGAGAATGGCTGCAAGAAGCAGAGCTGTAGCTGTGGCACATAGGTTAGTGGACAGGTTGTAGATTTCTGGGGGTGAAGTGTCCGAGACACGGAAACACAGAGGAAATGGGATTTGTGACAGGATGGCGGTGCACAGAACACACTCTCGGGGACCGGGACAGGAGCAGAAGGAGACCAGACGGAGGCACCCAGACCGGGCAGCAGAACCCAAGGCGAGACTGCATCCAAAATCCAAACGCAAGGCTCTGTAGCAAGTCCAGATCAAGTAGAACAGCCTGAGGTCAGGAACCAGAAGTATGTCCAAAGGCAAGACATGGCAATGGTCATGAACAAGCCAAGGGTCAAGATCCAGGAAGACAAGCAGAGGTGCAGGTGAGGAAGGGTGAGGGTCAAGCAAGATGCAGGAGCTGAACTGCTCCTTGCAGGAAGCCCTGTGTTGCGGAGGTGAGATAGCAAGGCAAGCTATGCAGTGGGAACCAAAAGCAACAAGACTCCAGTCAGGAGCTGAACCCACCACAGCTAACAGGAAGCAGACCTGCAGCGCTGAGGCACAACAGTGAGGCTGGATTTGGTCGGGCAAGATGCAAGTACTTCAGCAAATGGGAAGACCCACATTGCTGAGGTGAGGCTGCGAGGCACGATACAAACAGTGAGGCAAGATGCAGGCCCAAGGGCACACAGGCAGACCTGTGTTGTTGAGGCCAGCTCTGTAGGGAAGAGCCCTCTCTTTTGTAGCTCTTTCCCAGGGCTTCCAACTGGTGCTCATCAGGAAACTGAGGGGCTGTGAATACTGAGGTGGGCAGATGGAGCCCCAGAGCAGCCTGCATCCTGGCACATGGGAGGAAGCAAGAGAAAGGCAAATTTCCAGAATACCTGAAGAGAGCATCACAGCAGCAAGGATCCTGACAACAACCATTGCCTGTAAAAACTCTTATATTTGGCCATAGTGAGAAAGGGGTGTCAAAGGGGTGTGAAGAGAATGTAGAAGAGAAAGTAGAGAAGGTGATATGCACAGCAGAGCAGCAGGAAGAAAACCCAGGAAAAGAAACAGTAAATTGCTGATTGGCTGTGAATGCATGGTTAATGACCAGAGTTAAACCACAGTGCAAGCTTTGTATGTAATGACAACCAGCATTTCAACAGAACCCATCATTCAACAAGGCCCCATGCTCAACCTGTACTCTGTTCATACATGTGAACCAAGATGATACAGGTGGTCATGTTACTTAGAAGAATAAAGGTGTGTGTACCATACAGACAACAGGTAACCTGCTGGAAAATGTTGTAAAATATGCGTAGTTAATACGTATTAAGGTTGTGTACCAAGCACAAGATTCTGTTCAAATGCTGAATTTGTTGGTTCAGTTTAGAACAAATTGCAGACTGACTGCATCTACTCGGTTTTGGCTCTTGGTTCAGAAATGCAATCAACCATGGAGGAAAACAAAATGGCTCCAACTTTTTTTTTCTATTCTTCAGAGTCAGAGGAAATCTGCAGCCACATGATTTTTTTTTAATGAGGGAATTAAGTCCACCAAAACTGAAAAAAATAACTGCAAGGAGCTTACTGCAAGAGGAGCTGTTATACTTTAGAAGTTTTTTTTCTAAAAAAGAACGCTCACTCAATCCCATGTTTTGTGCATAAATGTTATGAAAATGACAATTACAAAATGTCAGAAGAACAGATGCCTTAGATGCAGCATTTTTGACCCCCTCTCCTCTTTGTAGAAGGAGAGCGTTAAAATGTGGGCAATTTGTTTGAAAATGGCATACTGTCAGAGAGAGATCCCCTAGGTAAGAAACCTGCAAAAATTCTAGTTACAACAACTAGAGAATTATAATGAATTAAAAATGATCTGGTTTGTTTTCTGCTGACTTGGTACCAAAATCACAGAAAGTACAATACAACAGGGGTAGATAATAGATGGGCCTAGTATGTATGTATATAAGTGTGTATGCATGAATGCATATATCTCAGACACTTTGTGTGTGCATGTTTTAATCACATCAGCAGCCCTGGCCTCCCTGCATTACTCTGTCAACAGTGCATCAACAATTGCACCTTTTATTTTAAAAAAAATCTCAATGTCTACTTTTTAAACCTATGACATAAAATTAAGACTTCCATGCATTTTGTGGAGTATAAGGACACAATTATGCACCACAAATTCCTAGCCAATCCCACTGCACGCATGTGGAAGTTGGGGGTTACTTTTCCTGTATGCTTGCACCTCCGGCAAAAAAAGGCCCAAAGCAGAAACAGCTTTGATGCTTACAAAGCACTGGCAAAAGAGATGCCGTAGGCAGTGAGTCCTTCCAGGCAAGGCGGTTGCAGCCAGGGAGAAGGCCCTGCACAGCTATTCTGTTTCTGCTGTTTCTTTCTTAATGAATTATCTGCAATAGGAGAAAAACTAGATATAGCATTACAAAAGTACAGGAGGGTTCTGAATGAAAGAGGCCAGCGACTGGCCTGCCATTACCTTGCTTCATCAGGAAGCACCCTGTGTCTGTTTGACAGGAAAGAAAGAAACTTCTGACAGCAAGGTCAAAAGATTTGCGACAGACAAGCAGAGACTGCAGGGATCAGCTGAGGGAAAACAACAGAAAGAGGAGGGCACGGACAAGTTCAAGTGGGAAGGGTGCAAGAGACATGACCAGCTCAGAGCCTGGGACTAGTAACCCCAAGACCGGGAATGCCATTCAGGGTATGTAACTCCTAGCAGCAAGATCGTGGGTCCGGAGCCTGACAGGCCTGGGGGCACTCCCTCCTGGGAGCAGTCATACCTCTGTGGCACAAGCATGCGGAGGCCCCAGTTTCCGTCCTGCCACCTCAAGTTGCCAGGCCCTAAATGACAGCAGAGGCACTGCAGAGTCGTAACCCGGCATACCAACAACACTGGGCCATGTGGACCAATGGACTTGCTCGAGGGAAGGTGACTTCATACGCTCACATTCTCTCCATATGAAAACCAGAACGACTCGGCCTATATCTAGCAGTACTGTTAAGGTCAGACTTCAGAGCTGCACAGACCAGGTAAAAGCCCATTCGGGGCTTCTGCATATTGTTGGGAAAATTTGGATAAATCCTGTCCGAAAAGCATTACTTCTGTGTGCTTTTGCATTGTGGCATCAAATCCTGTCTTCCTTCTCAAAACCAAGCTGTCACTGTTTAAAATGGCATTCCCCCGCTCCTTTCTCTCACCTTTAGCTGTAAGCTACAGTACACAGGCCATTTAGTCCAAATTTACATTGTATACCTTCACAATTGTTAAATAATCATTGTTGGAATTCAGTTTTACAAGGAAGTATCTTCCTAGCCCAGAGGGCTTCATGTGCCCTGGTCATTCAGGATGTCTAGAGTCTAGATAAGGGTCTATGCTTATCATGAATAGTTTCTCAGTAGCTTGAATTTACATGCCTAAGCAGACCTGGAGATGGGTTCAAGTTACTCAACTAAAGTGTCAATACACTGCAATTAGAAATATTGTAATCTCATTGTTACAGTGTGATTGACTGACATTTCTTTATCTGTTCTGTATGTGATGACCTCAGAATCTTATTGTAATCTTTGCATTCTGTCATCAATTGCCCTGTACCTGGGAGGGTATAAAAACCCTGTAGTTGTGTTGAAGCTTGGCAGCAGAGTTCACCTCTGCCTGCCTGGTAATGCATTATCGTGAGAGTCTACCGTGGGAGCCTGGGTAAGACAATAAAGCCAGGATGGTCTGGACACTTGATCTTTCCCACGAACCCTAGGTTTATTTCCTCTTCTCAAATTGAGATTCCGGGATAATGACAATATCACCCCCCTGTGAATTTCAGTGCAATATGCGTCAGTAGTCCCTTCGTGGAATATCCTCTGCTTCTTCCACAGGAGCCCAGAGTTCAGGAACTGCCCTTGTGTTCAGCTTTTCTATTTTCCCCCAAGTCCATTCACCTGCTATCACAACACCTCAGCAGAGGGCAGCCTCTACAGGGAGAGTTCTGCCCTCACCTTATTACGAGAGATGCAAGATAAGTTGGTTCCAGTTTGCAAATCGCTCGAAGAAGCCCCATTTACCATTCCTGAACACAAACAGGAATGGCAGCACATGCTCTCCAGAAACGTCCTCAAGTTCCCAAACATGATTTGCCAAAATGAACCATTTTTTCAAACTGCAACAACTTTTCCCCATTTGAATCAACCCCAGAACAGTTGCAGACTAGAAGGGGAGTGAGCTCCGAAGCGAAGTCGGGAGAATGCCCATGCGCTCCAGCACCCCCAGTTGTCACATCCTTAATGACAGCGTGGAGTTATGTGAAGTCGCACAAGCCTAGCCCATTTGCTGTCACCAGGACAGGCAGTAGCCACCCCCTCATGGTGGTGGCGGCAGCAACGGGCCCTGCGCTCTCGACAGTAGAGGGCACTGCTGCCGCTGCCCTGCCAGGGAGGGGAGCGGGCGGTGCTGCCACTTGGCACCGATACTCCTCCCCAAACAGGTTGGTGACCACCAGCTCGGCACTTGGCGAGCAGCAGTCCGAGGCGTAGGTGACCAGCTCCGCTGGCCCGTCAGCTTGGCGAGGAAGTGCCGGGCCGCCGTCCACCTGCACTGAGCGGAGGCCGGCTTGGTCCCAGATTCGCATGGTGGCCATCCAGCGCTGGCTGTGACAGGAAGGCTCCAACGGGCCACAGGAGCCGCTCAGGGAAGTGATGTTGCAGAGCGGGGCCGTGTGGCTCTGCACCTGCGGGCAAAGAGGAGCAGCGATGTGTTCGGCCATCTCGGGATGGAGGGTTTGAGGGTGTGAGGCAGCAGGGGGCTGTACCCGAAGCATGGAGGAACCGCAGCCCCTGGGCATGCTCCTCACTTCTCCCCAAATGCCTTCCTGGTAGACCAGCTGGGTTCCCCACAGTGTGGCAGTTGTCAATAACATGCAAAAAGCAAATCCAACAACAGTGTGCAGGTTCACAACTGCACACCCTGTGCTATGCTAGGCTATAGCATAGGCAGGATTTTTATATAAGACATAAATGCTTGGAATCAAGAAGTGCTGAAGACCCAACACGATAACATTCTCTGACTACAGTAATCCAAGCTTGGGCAATCTCCATGTTGGGCTACTGTAAGTTTGTTTATTTATTTACATTGTGATTTATATCCTGCCTTTTTCCTACAAAGGGCTCAAGGCAGCTTACATCATACTCCTCCTCCATCTTATCCCCACAACAACAACCCTGTGAGGGAGGTTGGGCTGAGAGTGTGTGACTGGCCTAAAGTCACCCAGTTGGCTCCATGGCTGAGGGGGGACTAGAGCCCAGATCGCCTGAGTCCCAGTCCCACGCTCTTAACCACTACACACCAAGTTGTGACGCATGGGGCTTGGAAGGGAGGCTAGTGGCCCCTGTATGGGTCCGGTGTCTCCTCATCCACTCTGAGCTGTCCATGGTGCTCCACGTTCATGGACTTATTTGGGGATGTGGTTCAGCACCACAGACAGTGCCTGCAAAGCTCGGAATAAAAGCGGCAGTGGACGAGGGCCTGACTGAGGCCCAGTTCCAATTGGAACTCCCAGTTCCAATGGTGCAGAATTTTAGCTAGAACAGCCAGACGGAAATATTTTGCTCTACTTCTTAGAAACTTAACATTTTGGCTGCCGATTTACTTCCAAAACCCATTCAAGATATTAGTGCTTGAAAAGTGGCAGGTTTCAAGCCTCATCTGGAGAAGCTGAAAGAAACAAAACCCAGGAATTGTCCCATTACAGAGAATTCAAAGAGTTGCCTTAGTCAAGGTGCAATCCTGAATTCAGCTACCAGGTTGGATATTTACTTCTGAGTAAGCATGCACAGGAGTATACTACTAGACTCATAACTGACACATGGGATTCACTGCAAGGTGTCATGATGGATACTAATTCAGATGGTTTCACAAAACCAAAACCCCCAAAGGATTCAGCAAACAAACTCACAGAGGTTTGGCCTATCACACAGCTGGGTGTGGCTTACCAGCATTTCACCCAGATTGTGCATCTAATTCATCATTGTTGGAGCCAGAAAACTGAAAGATGGGGGAATGCTATTTTCATGTGTTTGGAACACAGTTTGTTCCCAGAAAAAGTGCACAGAGGGAAAAGATAAGGCATGGGAAACATGGCCCAGACACTGCTGCCAATGCGAATAACTCACTCCCCAAAATCTTCAGCTGGTGCCCTCAAGACTCACCAGAGGCAGAGGCATCACGAGCAGATGAACATGGGCAAAGCTTGGGTCCCCAGCTGGCTGAAGGGTGATGGCCCGCAGGGTTACAGTAAGCAGGGAGCCAGGAACAGCAGTAGCAGGGACCTGCAGGGAGATCTGCCCTGTGGCTGTCTGGTTATGGCTTAACTGCAGTCTGTAAAGAAGGGAGAGGAATATTATAGATCATAATGTTGATGAATGTCCTGAGCAAGATGTGGCCTTGTGGGGGCTGCAGGTTTCCCACAGAGGCCATTGGAAGCACTCCTCGAAGACTTGCCAGAATCACCAACTCATAGAATAGCAGAGTTGGAAGGGGCCAGAGGGCCCAGCCCCTGCTCAGTGCAGGACTCCAGGTTCAGCCAGGTTAAGCCATTAGATGGCTGTCCCACTGCATCGTGGATGCCTCTCGTGTGGGAGAGCCCACAACCTCCCCAGATCATGCTGCTCTAACAGTCAGGAAGTTCTTCCTGATATCTAGCCAGAATCTGGCTTCCTGAAACGAGTCCGTTATTCTGTGTCTTCCTCTCTGTGACAATCTTTCAAGTACTGGTGGAGTGCGATCATACCTCTCCTCAGGCGAAACAAGCCCAATTCTTTCAATCTCTCCAAGTGTTCGTGGGTTAGAAAAGCAAGTTGTACTATTACCCCTCATGGGCACATTATACAGGGTCAGACCCTTGGCCCATCTAGCTCAGTATTGGCTACAATAACCCTCCCAAATGACGAGAACCTCAGAGGTATGTGGAAGAAGACGGGCAGCCGTGCACCAGCTTGCAAAGGCACCAGGAGGTGGAAAGCACGTTCATGGCCAAGGGCTATAGCCTGAAGACAGCTGATGCAGCAGGAGGTCCCCGACGGGAGACCACCTAGCAACTCCATGGACGCTACCTTGAGTTCCACAGAAGAAAAGCAGAACCCTCCGAGTTCATGCATCACTCCTGTCCCTCTGTGCATGCTCCATATAGACTGTCTGCCCCATCTGCGGGCCACTGATGGAAGTCTAGGGCATACTAAGACCCAACATAAGGAACAGGTGCCTTCCAGCATTGCTTATTAACTCAAGTTACCTGGAGCTGGAGATGTTTGCCGGAAAGTGGGGGACACTGCTCACTTGCAGGACATATTGCTTGGGTGAGCCAGGATTTGTCACCTTCCAGGAGATGGAAGCCGGCTTCCCTGGGAACACAGGAGTATCTCTGCTCAGCTGGAACAGACCAGGTGCAGGTTATAGAACTTGGGCTGGATAGAGAATTTGCAGAGCGAGAGCTCCCTGAAAGGTGGTTATTTGGGTGCTCATCTGCAGGTGGATGTGCTGATAGGCAGCTGCTTGGAACCGACTACCTTACAGAATAGCAGGCAGCCCAGACTAGCGCTCCCTGCACCAGGCTGGGGTCCTTAGTGCTGTGGCCAAGTTGAAGATTTTCCAACAGAACGGAATTAATCTTAAGGGAGGATACAGTGAAAACAGGATGGTTTGCAAAAACAAAACTATGGGAGGGAAGAGAGAGAGACAAATCTTTATTTGACTAAGCTTTCTTTTACATTTTAAGAAATATTTGTTTTTTCCTGGTGGGAACAGCATCTGATCACAAAGCCGCACTGGGAATAAAACTGCTTTTAGAAAAGGCTAGGAGGATGAGGAGGGGATGAGCGAAGGAACACTTCATCTGGACTTAACAGAAACAAAACCTCTTTCCCACTCACCTTTTAAAGCAGGCCTCCCCAGCCTCATGCTTTCCAGCTATGTTGGACATGCTATCTGGGGTGATGGGGGATGTAGTCCAACACATCTGAGCACTGAGTGGGGGGAAATTGTTCAGGACCATATACCATATTTTTCTGTGTATAAGACGATACTTTTTCTTAAAAATATTTACCTAAAAATGGAGGGGCGTCTTATATGTGTGTGTGTGTGTGTGTGTGTGTGTGTGTGTGAATGTGCTCCCTGGAGAGGTGTGCCTGGCGCCGAGTTTATATTCTTTTAGGCTCCAGGTTAAAACCTTTTTATTTAACTGCTGTTTTAAAAATTAATATTTTATTGTTAACAGTTGCTTTTTTGTTTTTATGTAATTTTATGTAATTTGTTATTGTTCTATTGTTTTAATTGTACATTTGTGAGCCATCCCGAGATGCCGAGGCATGTGGTAATGGCATATAAAAGTTTTAAATAAATAATAAATGTAGACAGTGACTCAGCAGACAGCAGTGATGCAACAAAAGTTAAAGAAATTGATATGTTTGAAACTAAAAGTGATGAAGGAGAAACCAGTGATGTGAAAGAGGCTGAATAAAGTGATTTGCTCAGAGCGAAGTGTGATGCATCATATCACAGTACTACTATGTAAACGTTGCCTAATCACTAAATAAAAATGCCTTCTATTTAGTGTTTAAAATATTGATTTCTGAATTTTGGGTAAGAAAAGTGGGGGGGGGTGTCCTATACATTTAGGTGTCTTATAGATGGAAAAATATGGTAAATTGGCCAAACGAGCATTCAGAGATTCTCACCTGCCTGAAAACAATGATCTCACATTGCTACTAGCCACTTGATCAGCAGCCAATTTCTGGGAGAGGAGTTGGGGTGGAGAAAAACATTTCATTTTGTTATTCTAAACATTCATTCGTTAAAGATCGCACTGGTCACACTGGCTGTTGATGGTGGGAGTCACAGACCCGGAGGACATCATTAGAACGCCATCCTAATGCACAGGCCTGCTGCCATCGTGTCTACTTTGCTCACACACAGGCTTCTCCACAGGAAAGTAAACCACACGTGGTGGGGCGGGGAGGACGTGAGACTGCAAGCCATGCCCCAGCCCTTCTCCACGCCCAAGTCCGCTTGTGCTGGCCGGCGGCTTGGTGGAGAATGGCAGATTCTCCTTGTGTATCACTGAAAGCAGACAGATCTACAAAGTGCTGTAGGACAAATCTCTGTATAGTGGTACCTTGGCTCATGCACTTAATCCGTTCCAGGACTCTGGTCGTGACCCAAATTGGTCGTGAGCCAAGTCAAATTGCTCCATAAGGCTCAATGTAAATAAGGTTCATCTGTTCTGTAACTATTTTTTTTTTAATTTCAAGGAAGAAGGGCGCGATTGCGGGCACACCTGGGGGGAGGTGGGCACGATCGCGATCGTCACCCAATGCGGAGTTCGTAACCTGAGGAAAAAACTTCCTGAAATTTCTGTTCGTGACTCAATTTGGTCGTGAACTGAGGCGTTTGTGAGCCGAGGTACCACTGCGGTTCATTGTGGGGCTGAACCCTGCACTAAAAGTGAGTGGGAGAGCTTCCCAAAGCTGAGCACTAAGGCGCACTTCCCTTCTCCCTTAACTTACCTCCAGCAAGGTTCCCAAAACAGTGGCAGTTTGAGGAGCAGCCCTCTCCAACTTCCGCCCCTCGCTGTCCACGCCACGTAGCACCAGAGAGAAGTTGCTGCTGGTCAAGAGACCCTGGGGCAGCTCAGCCATAAAGAGGTCAGCCCGGCTGGTTCGTGCTTGCAATTTCAGCTCCCCGAGGCTGCCCGTCCTCCCCTCCAAACTCACAGCTTCGAGTTGAACGGGGCCACTCTTCGACTGATTCAGGCCCATCACCGTCACTACCAGATAAGTAGGCAAGCCTATTGGAATGCAAGTTAAAAGCTAATTGGACCATGCAGCCAATCCCCACAATGCCCAGTGTGCCTGGTTCTAGGTGGGGGCACTTCTAGAAACCTCCAGCCCTGTGATTAGGCCGGTCAACCAAAGCTGGACACTAAATACAGAATCCACGGGGAAGGAGTAAAGGCAGAGGAGATTTCCAGAGCCTAAGCATGACCTGGAAGCCAAGTTGGGGGATAGTTTTGCATATGTTTGAACCCCTTGGGAACAGCTACGGCAGCCAGATCCAGAGGGATAAAGACCATTGCAGTCATTATAACTTTGTTCATCAAGGGGACTCTCATGGCTATGCAGGAAGAAACACGGTGAAAAGTAAGGACCCCGCATGTACCTTCTATAGGGTGACTATCCATCATAAGCCCTGGGTGGGGTCCATCCATTGGAACAGCAAAAGAATAGAGGAAGTCAAGGCTGCTCTGACCTGCCACCAAGAAAAAATAATGGGAAACGTCAGAAGGCGGCGCTCAGTCGTGGCCAACAAAGGGACCGGGGCTCGAGGGGGCAGGCTGGGACCCAGAAAGACCCATTCCAACCATTCCATCAGCACGGTGGCTTCCACACCAGCTTTCAAGGTCTGGAAATATCATTTTTGGGTTCACTCACTTTAAAAAGAGAATCTGGTCATTACTTGCATACTACTTTGCAGACTATCCGCTACTTTAAAACAGGATCTCTCTCTCTCTCTCTTTGCTGCTCCTGCCCTGTAATCACTTTCAGTTCAGTGCGGATGTAACATAACTGAACTGACATTCAATCAATCAGGTCTTGCTGGGTGCAAGGGATTTGACTGGTTTCCAAAGCAATGCTCGTTAATTTTTGGATGACCATAGCTTTGCAAAAACAACGAAAGAAAGGTGAACAATTCCTCTCTCAACTGGAGCTCTCCCCACCCCCACTCCAAAAGAACCCGGACCGATGCATTAAGAGCCAATTCCTAACACTTGCCTACCGAACGTGAAAAAGCTGTACATAATTGAGAAACAGGTGTAGAGACCTGCAGTGAACAGAACTTACTTCTGAGTAGGCATGGTCATATATTGATATATTGGTTACATTTATATCCTGCCCTTTCCTTTAGGGTACCCAAGGCAATGTGCAGGCCCCTGCCCTCCATTTTATCTTCACAAGCAGCTTGCGAGGTAAAATGGGCGGAGAGTCAGTGGCTGGCCTCAAGCCACCCCGTGATTTTTATTACTGGACAAGAACTAGCATGCCACTCTCCGTGTCTGAGGCTAGCATTCCAACCACCGCACCACTAGTTCCCTATAGACACTAAGTAGCGCTATGTAAAACCACGGTTTTAATCCCGCTTGCAGGGCACTGCGAGAAAGCAGTGATTCAGCAGCTCTATACCCACTAAAAAATATTTGGTCTGGAGGACTGGAACAATCCTGAATATATAATCCACTGGTGCAAGATTTCAAAATCATGGCTGCAGTTTTAGACTGAGAACAGATGCACTGCAACTGGCACTCAAAGATGTATTCACATGTATAATTAGAAGAATTTATTTATTTATTTATTTTCGATTTATATCCTGCCTTTTTCCTACAAAGGGCTCAAGGTAGCTTCCATCTCCTCCTCCATCTTATCCCCACAACAACAACCCTGTGAGGTAGGTTGGCTGAGAGTTCATTGCGCACCCATCACCACCAGCCTTTATTCCCAGCCTTTAATGAAATCAGGCAGCTAACATAGCCCCATTTTATCCCCACAACAACAACCCTGCGAGGTAGAATGTTTGCTGTTGTTATTTTTACCCTTCTATTACCACACTGGTTTTTAGGATGTGAGGTTTACTGTCATGCGTTGCCTTGGGAAGGCTCCTGCCCATAAAGATGGCCAAGACATATTTTGAATAGTCGTGGTTATTATTTCCTCACCCTGGACATGCACAGAGTAGTGCCCTTTTGACCAAAGCCTCAATGTCCATTCGCCAGCACAGACAGGTGAAGACAGGAATGCTCTGTAGATGCCGCCAATGGACTGGATCCTGGCTAAGGAACCCTGGGCTGAAGCATCCGTTTGGGTTGCCCCTGCAAGGAAGGCCATTAGATTCATTCATTCATTCATTCATGTGAACTAATAAAAATTATATCCTCCTTTTCTGCCAAAAACAGTGCACAAGGCTGCTAATCATATCATCAAGATTAAAAGCAGTTAACCTGAAAATTCATTACTATACAAGAATAAAATATATTTAAAAGTAAGATGGGTTAAATCTTAGGCTAAAATAGGCATAACACATGCCTATCTATGATTCAATCAACTACATCTTCATAATAATAATAATTATTTTATTTCCATGCCACCTAATAGCTGATGCTTTCTGGGTGATTCACAGCAGTTCATAGGTATAAATAACAGCATAACATTTAAATATATAATTGTTGCTGTTATTTCATTTTTATACTGCCAAACAGCCAAGACTCCGTGGGAGGTTAACAAAAGTTAAAAATACACAAACAAGAAAGAAAAAAAATAGCATAAGACAATAAAACCACAGCAATTATAACCGAATCAGCACAGAGGTATAGCAGTGGTACAGGATAAAATTCAATATTAAAACTAAAGTTTAACAGTTAACTATTAAAATATTGGGAAAAGAAATTTATACAAAATGTAAAACAGTTTAAACAACTAAAACAATGTCAGTGAAAAACTAGAACTGTCAAAGCCAGCTGGCATGTCCCAGCATCCACCATTAAATGCCACTACAAAGTAAAGACACAGCCAAATCTGCAACCTCCCCACTTTTAGTAGGAGACCCCTTTTGCACCGACAGGGTCTGGCTGTGTTGGACCACAACATGCAGGCACAATACCCTTTGAACGGAAGTGCCAGGAGCCCTTTGTTTAGAAGCGTCCTCAAGAATATGGACATTCTGAAATTAAGCAGTTGCCGGTGTGCCCTGGTACACTTGCCACAGGCCTACTGCAAAGGCGCCAGGGCAAAAACTTTTTATTTAACCATTATTTTAAAAATCAGTATTTTAATGCAACAGTCATGTTTTATTGGTTTTATTGGTTCTATGTTATTTATTGTTTAGATAGTTTTAATGTATTTGATTTTATTGATTGTGAGCCGTCCCGAGATGCTATGCATAAGGGATGGCATATAAAAGTTTTAAATAATAAATAAATAAATGGAACAAAGGCGCATCCTTGGCTGCCCGCTTAGTTCACGTAGAGCAGACACAGGCAACACGCAAACCGCTTCTTAAAACAAAAGAAAAATGCCTCCTTTTAACACTAAGGAGTGTGAAAAGGTTCATTTGTCACTTATCCTGAAATGGCATTTCATTCCTCCAGCATTCCATGGGAGCCAGCTCCTTTTAGTTCCCCATAGCTGAAATACGGAACATCGTGCCACCAAATTTTGGAGGCAAAACTAAGATTTCTTTCTTGGTCTGGGGGATGGGGGAGGAACAGACAGTATGAGTGGTTTCTGGCGCTCTCCAAGCTGCCCACAGACTGTCTGGTCAGGCAAGTGCAGCTGCAATAGGGCACACAACCTCAAGTGATCAAGGTGGTCAGTAGTTCCTCCAGCAGGATGTAAGAAAGGAACAGCTGAATCGGTAAGCAAGCTGTCTTCCGGTCAGCCTATCATACAGAATCATACATCAGTCCAGTCCAGCACTCTGCTCAGTGCCGGAATCTTCTCATATGCTTCCAAGGAGGCCAAATTTCCCCTGAGGAAGAATGCGATTACCTTTCTAAGGTTTTCCTTAAAATAACCAGGAGTTCATGACTTATGGACACATGGAGGTGTATCCATAATTTACCATGCACCCTGCTTTTCTACCCTATGTAGAGGCCTAAAATAGGAACGCATTTTAAAGCAGCCTAAGAACCAACATGTGAAGGGGAACATACAGACCTGTTCAGGATTATGGATAAAAAAAATCAGGTGCTACCTGTGGGATCACGGAGTTCAAAGCCTCGGAAGACCCCTTGGATAGTTACGACCACGTTGTCCACCAGGCTGTCAATCCAGAACTGGTGAGCCTCCAGCTCCGCCGCCTGCTTCTTTGTCCTCCGGCGAGTCTCCTTAAGAGCGAAGAGGTTTCCTTTCTGGTGGCGGAAGAGAATCACCTGGAAAAGCAGATCCCCAATGCCTGTAAGAGCTGGCTGGTGGGGCAAACATGGGGGGCACGGTTTGCAACAGAAACATTACTGGATGTGTAATGATGTGAGGACAACACACACAGGTACCCTTGCAACGTATGGCGGGTGTAAAAATACCCATGACACTGTTACGTCATAGCGATAGAACCTCCAACGTTTAGCTGATGAGTTCGTTAAATCAATTGAAACAAACATTTTGAGAAACTAGAAAGGTGTCCCCCATTAACTGGTAGCAGCTTTTAATTCCCCAAAACATAATATTTTAATAGCATTTAAAACGGCATTTCTTTTGTGAGAATACATTTCTTAAGATTATTTCATTATTTATTTATTTATTTAAAGATTTCTATACTGTCTATTATTTTTGTAGAAAATCTTAAGATGGTTTACAATTTTAAGAACATATAACAATTTATAGCACTTGATTAAAATAGGATTAAATCAATATATATAAATAAATCAACAATTAAAATACTGGTTAAATAAAAAGGTTTTGGTCTGGTGCCAAAAAGAATAAAGACTCTCTTATCTCCAATGTGCCTCATATGCATATAGCCTACAGTGATCACTTTTGGACCTCACTTCAATCCAGAAATTCTACTTTTTTAGCTATGATGTACACAAGTTACTCAGTACCTCATTTTTACTGCATTGTTTTCCTGAATCCAAACAAGCAATGATCATAAGCTATCTTTAAACCAGGGTTTGTTGCTGGTTTATGAAATCTAGCTTGTTTCAGCACAACAAACCATGATCTCATATTCCGACAATCCATGCCAATGTGTATACCCACAAGTAAGAGAAGTGCAGCAGGAGCAAACAAGTGTGCACAGTGTGGCTTTAATAAGCCAAGGATCCTGGTTTAAACTGACATGAAAACAGTAATACATGTATTTCTTCAAATAACTGTTTTCCCTCTCCTGCAAAAAACTGCATGCTTAACAGATCACCTGGGTTTATTTTTAACCAGGCAGCATGCCTACAAGTAGTCTAGAAATTTCAAGACAGGAATTCATTTTAAGAAGAATAGTTTTGTCATGTTTCCGAGGTACATTACTGGGAAATATTAGAAGTTGAACAAATGTTTTAATACTGTCAGATGAAAGAAAGTAGCTCATCTTAAACAAACAGCAAGGTTTCAAAAAATAAACAAAGATTAATCAAAATTAAGATTCTGAAATGATGGATTAGAGGCTTCTTCTCCAGCATTGTTATGTTTAAAGATGACAGAATCAGGTTTAGTACTAAGAGGAGAACAACATGCAGCTAAGCAGACAAGGACAACTGAAATGAGCCAGTGCCACCCTCCAGAAAGATCTTTAAAGCAATTGATCAGTCAAATATTATATCCCTTAAAGAGGAAATGGCCAGAGAGCCCTTCTCAGTGGTGAAAAGAAATCCTGTTGCCCCACTCCCATTACCGAAGATATGCTGGATTCGCTGATGATCTTGGCCACCTCCTGGATATTCTTGTTGTCTGTAAATATGATCTGGCCTCCAGAGCTGTGAGCTAGGTTTACATAGAGGTTGAATCGGTCTGGAGCCAGTGTTTCCCGCTTTACCCTGGTCTTGGATGGATCCTCTGTGATTAGGAAGGTCACCTAGGGCCACATGGAGAAAACAAGCAAGCAAACAAGCAAGCAAGAAAGAAAGAACAAGCATGAGTTTATAGTTTTTAAGGTATCAGATTGTAGCAAAATTGAAATCGCATGTCAAATAAATGCCTTAGCCAACCTTGCATTTTTTTTCCTGGATGAGAGCTTCTACGCTGTTCTTGAGATGAGCATCTTTAGCAGAGGCATCGGTAAAAACAAAGATTTCAGAGTATGCTGGTGAGCTTTGGAGGGCAAGCTAGAGAAATGGAAAAAGACCTGTGAGATTCATATTCCACCAAGCACAACACATGGCTCTGTAGTCTTAAGGACAGTCAAATGAAAGTATCAGAAAAATGTGTTCCTGGATGCTTTCGCCCCAAGAAGGTTTCCACACTGTACCTTCAAATCTGTTTCAGCAACTAGTTAGCAAAGTCTATCAGCAGTCAAATATACAACTCAGGGCACAAACATATGCAAGCTTACACAAAAACACAGCAGAACCTTTCATAGGACTGCAATTTAACAGAGATTTGACAGAGATTCATTGATGTTTCAGTATGCAAATACCAATCCACATTAAGGACCACCTGGCTACTTTCATACCATAGCCAGCAAAATGTTCAACTTGCTAAACTCTAAATCTGGAGTGGGCAGAAGGTAGATATGGATTTACATGTAGATCACTGGATAATTTGTAGTAGATGTCCCGGGACTTCTGACTCCCAACTATTTAACAATAGCAACAAATAGAAGGATTTCCCCTGTCCCAAATTATACTGTTGGAATATTAGCCTGAGGTAATCAGGAATCAGCATTCATGTGGAAGTGTTGAAATTTTGTGACGAACTGCTGTCACTAATGTTAAAATTTGGAGCATGCACGTGAGAGAGAGAGTGCAGCCGCCAGAACAGCCCACCTCGATGCCAAGGCATTCAGATTCAACATTCCCCATAAGCAGACCCTTTTCTGGATATCTGATACTGCAATATCCACAAAGAAAATGGAAGAGGACAGTTACTACCAACATCATTTTTACAATAAAGTGGGATTGCACTCTTAAATGTTCAAGTAAAACTTAGTAAGAAAAATCATGGACCTCGGGCCGGAGTCTTGTTAACCTACCCAATGATATGGCCCTGGTCAAAATGCTTTCGATCACCATAGTTGGAAAGAAAACAAGGGCAGGATCCAGCACAGGGATGCTGCACTATTCTGCAGCCTCATAATGAATGGAACTTCCAGGCCGCCAGTGGTCAAAAGGGCATAATGGTTTGAGAGCCTTTTCCTCTTTCCTCTAGCCTTTCCTTGGATACCAAGGCATTCACATGAATAGTTTACCTCCAGTGCAGAAAGGCACATTTCTGGCTCATCCCCACCAGCCAAAGGGCTGATGGTGTCAAGGATTCTCCAGAATTCTTCTGGGTCACTAGTCTTATGGACTGGGCCAAAGCCTGGAGAAATGAGAGAGAGAGAGAGCAAGAGGAGAAGAAAGCACACAATGGCCAGTTCAGACACACACTTACAATCACTTTCTTCCATTCAGCTGAATGTATGAACCAAGTCAACTGAAAAGCAACAGACCAGAGATGCTTTGATTAGTCTGCATCCTGTCCATTTTGTTTGGTTTGTGATGGCTGATTCACACATGCAAGTATGCCCATAATCAGGAAGCAAAAGGGGGCCCCCTTTCCCCTCTCTTTTCATGGAGTCTTGTGAGTGAAGCAGGAGTACTGATCTGCTTCAGCATTAATGAAGGTCATAGCCTTTATATTGACTCTGGGGTTAATTCAAAGAAGGATTCTTTTTTCTGATATGAGCCCACTGGGAGCCTTCATGTCCCTCCAACATCGGAAGAGAGTTTTGCTGGAGCTCAAGAGCGGACCTTCGCAATGACTGTTCCCAGGCTCCGGAACATCTTGCCAAGGGAGATGCAGCCAGCTTCATCTCTGCTTCCTTCTTCTGGCAGGCAATGATGCTCTTACTGAGACAGACTTTTGGCTTGAGAAGCTGGCATTTTGCAGCTACTGTGCTATATTATCTGCTTGATTGGCTATTTCTTACATTTTATCTGTTTTTTTTGTTGTTGTTGTTGATACTTGCAACATTTTGACTTTGCATTTTACAACTGTTAAGCACCATTTGGTGGAAAGGCAAGACACCCATTTAACAAACAAATAATCAACCAGTTTCCCCCAGTGAAACCGGGCCTATGCCAATAATCTCACCGGGGTCATGGAAAGGCACTAAGAGGTAGAAATCGGGCTCCTGCGAGGTACCACGGCGCCGGTCTATGATATCCCGTGCCTGCAACTTGGCGGCATTGATCTCTTCTCCCATGCTTCCAGTGGTGTCCACAACGAAGCTCAAGCCTGTTGTCGGACTGATATCCAGTAGCCTGGGGACGGGAGAGCAGGAGTCATGGTGTGGTCTTTATCCTGCTGTCCCAACAGTCGAGGGGGGAAAACTGTCTGTCTGAGGCAACTGAATGTTCATGGGAGGTGGAAAGAACCTGCTAGCTCTTCAGGTCTAATATTCCACCATGAAAGAAGGCAGCCACTGCTTCTACATTGCAGATCCCGCCTGTTCATTGTATAAACATATGGCTAGGATGGCCACTTACACATTGGCCAAAAAAAGGAAGGACGGCACCAAAAGCAGAGCAAAAAAGGGCAGAGATTTGCATAAGGCTTTACATGTGAATGCCTATGTGCATATGCAGTTATTACAGTGCAAGAAACTGACCCATGGGTTTGCTCAGTTGGCTGATGCCTGGTGCCGTGTTCCGACAAGCAGCGTCAAGCGCCCTGGGCCCTCTCAAGTTAAATCATGTCTGGCAAGGTGAGGATTTGGCCTCTGCACCATTGCCAAGCTTCAGCCAAGGAAGGGAACTAAAAAATGGACCAGCCAGATCTGGAAGAAAGCCCTTGAACATCCGTAGATCGTGTGCCAGGGTATCAACTGCTAAAAAAAAGTCTCCTGACCAGGCAAGCCTTTTGGTTTCAAGGGTGCCTACTGGCTGTTCCTCCGTGCAACCAATTCTCCGAATCTCTGCTCTTTTCTTGCTATCTTAAGCCTTGACTTGTTCTGTTCCCCGGGAAATGCCCAGGATATCCTTGCCACCTGGCAAGATACACACAGGTATGCAGAACAGCCCAGTTTGCTTCTGTCCTTGTAACTTTCATAGAAAGTAACAGCAGGGATTCCTACAGTGGGCAGAATTTGGACTTCTGGTCCGGTGGAGGTTGGCCTCCAAGGCCAATGAACCTGTATTCTTCATTTAACAGGTGTTTGATATGCAGAAAAGAAATCAGCAGGTGAAGGTTTTTTGTGCTATGGAGTTAAACACTGTGGCTGGTTAAACACAGCAGATTGGATTGCTGCTAAGAGTATAGCTACATAAAAGAGGCTGCTTCAAAACTTGGCTGTGCTAGTAACTTCAGTGGAGGAGGTGGCCCAGTGGTAGACAGATATTTTGAAGGGAAATGGGCCCAGGTTGAACCCCCAGCATCTCCTCTTAGGGCTGGAAATATTCTTGCCTGAAAACCTGGAACAGCTGCTGCCAGTCAGTGCTGACAATACCAGGCTGGGCAGACCTTTAGCCTGATTCAGAATGAGATAGCTTCATCCATCAGCTGAGGAAGGATCACAAACATTCTAACTGTTCCTGCAAAGGGAGTGGGGGAGAAACAGAATACTGACCAATACAGCAGCTTCTGTGAGAGATGTGGGTGGTCGTATTCAGCTGAAAGCAAGAAAATACACTTCTACTTGGTCCAGGGAGGTGAAAGCCTGAATGCTGCAGGACACTGGGATGATGTTGGGAGGAGAAAGCACAAGCCTCAGCAAAGAAGGGGCAGATGCAGGAGCTACGCGGAAAAGTAGGTCAGAGGGAAAAGGCACAGTATCAAGAGAGAGGACATCCCTCGGCAGAGGTGTTGAGGGGGGTACGTTCCTGTGATGGGGGGAGCCAAAGGCAAAAGTGTGGGGCCAAAATACCAGCACCGTTTAGCTTGAAGCTCCTACCGCCAGTAACCTTTTAGGATGGGGATAATGCAGCACACAAAGATTGGTGGTGATGGAGAGAAGGAAAGAGGGCAAGGGGCATTGGCCTCCTCCCCACGGGCAGGATTTGGCCCCAGCAGCTGGGGTGCTCCACATGCTACTAGCAGGATGGCAACCATCTTGTTGGGAGCATTGGGAGCCACAGGCACAGACGGAGGCAGACGTTACGTGAAGAGCAGGATGGTGCGCAAAGTCTTATGGGGCAGGCAGCCTCACCTCATGAACGGCTTGCTCCCCATTTCTCGCCACAGCTTCTCCAGGAAGTGCTTGGAGGCTTCCTGGGCCAGAGCAGCCGCCTCGTGGTGCAGATAGTGGTGGGGCGAGAAAAACTGGGACGAGCTGTCCTTGTTGATTCCCCCACGTGGCTCCCTCTGGCTGCTGCCATCAAATCTCCCACCGTGACTGCACTTCCCTAAGGAGACAGGAGAGGAAGGACGTGGCCATCCCCATAAATACCGAAATTCCAGGAAAAGGTTGGTGCATCATTAATCTCCTAGAAAAAAATTCAAGGTAGCAGGCCAAGATGTTATACAGCAGACATTTGGCAGATGAAGGGCAACTGGCCTACTCAGAGAAAAGCTCATGGTACAGTCCCCTCTGGGGCTGCATAGCCCAGAATATGAATAAATGACCCAGCACGCTTGTTTCCTGTTGCATTTAGAAAAATATTCAAAATAGTCCCCACCTTCACTCTGATGCAATTCAGGTTGGGGAGAGCTGTACCACTTTTTCTTATTTTTATTAATTACAATTACATAGAAGAAATACAGAACAAAAGAAAGACTAACATAAACAGAACAAACTAAAATGAACAAAATAAAACACAATAAAATCTCCATTTATCATTAAATTTCTCTAACGGAATTCTGTTTATGTCATTAGTTAGCTTTGCCATCACTGCCTATGCAGCTCATCTATTTCTCTGTTCTTCAATACTTGGGGGCTCCAGTGATTTCCATTTTGAAGCTATTGTGATTCTTGCTGCCATAGACATATACGTAAATAACTCTGACATATTTTTTAAAACGGTCTCTGGAACTTATTCAAAAGCATGTTCTTGGGACTCATAGGAAACTTAATTTTAAGGATTTTCTGCATTTCTGCATGTATCAATTTCCAAAATGTTTGTATTTATATATGCTAAAAGGTCCCATCTACCCTGTTACATTTCCAACATTTTACATTATAATTCTTATCTATTTTCCCAATATCTTTTGGAGTAATATACCACCGATAAAACATCTTATACCAATTTTCTCTTAATGGCTGACTAGCAGTGAATTTAATATCTTTCTTCCAAAGAGTTTCCCACAGATCCAACAGTATTTCTGCACCAAGATTCTATTTCCAGATTGTTACGTGTTTCTTATCTTGATAGCTTTTCAGTATCATAGTGTAATAACAGTATGTAAAGTCTTCCCAGTAAGTGATCATTCTGCTGTGTAATCAACATTTCAACATCTGTCAGATCTCTTAAAATGTCTTCTCCTAGTTCCATTTCCCTCTTCAGTCTTGAAATCAATTGATGGTAAACAAGCCATTGTATATTTTTCCCTTCATCTTTCAGTTGTTGCCAAGATTTAATTCGTCCGGATTGGTCAATAACATCTCGATACGTTTAACCCAAAATATTTAACTGGGTTTGAAGTTATTTCACATCCTGAAACTTTTAAAATGTGTTCCTCTTCTTGTTTTGTTGCAAATTTTAATATAATTTTTGTTTTTTTCTAATTGATCTTATATCCTGAATAAAGTCCAAAGTTTTCAACTTGCGCCATTATATGCTGTATGGTTTGATGTGGATCTAAGAAAGTCAAAACTATATCGTCTGCATAACATTTTATTTTATATTCTTCTCCACCTGTTTTAAAGCTTTTAATTTTTGGAAGCTGTCTTATCTTTTTTGCTAAGATTTCCAATCCAAGAGATCCGATAAAGGGCATCCTTGACGTGTTCCCTTCTCCATTTGAAAACTGTCAGTTAGTAAATAATTGATTAGAATCTTTGCATGTTGTCTAATATAAATTGCCTGCATCCAATTCAAAAAGCTTGGGCCACAGTCTCTGTTGGAGGGTTTTCATTAGAAAAGGCCAAGCCATGGTATCAAAGGCTTTCTCCATATCTAGAAAAATAAAATAAATGCAGCTTTTTTTCCTTTTCTTCTTAATCCATTCCATTGTATCCATCACAAAGCATCTATTGTCTTCCATATTCCTTTTAGGGACAAATCCAGTTTGGTTGGTATAGATGTTTTTCCAAATATTTTCTTACTCTTTCTGCCATTATTGAAATAAAACATTTATAATCAACATTTAATAATGAAATAGGAGGTGGAGTGTGGCAACACAGGATGAAGGCCTTCTTTATGTATCAATGAAATATGAGCTTCTTGCCGTGTTGGTGGCAGTGATCCTTCTTCTTTAATTTCATTCATTACTTGTTGTAGCTGCAGAATTAGTTTTTCCTCTAAGCATCTATAGTACATAGCAATAAATCCATCAGGACCAGGTGCTTTATCTGCTGCTTTATCTGCAAGCCAAATTGCTAATGGCTTGTGAGAGCTCTTGAATAGTAATAGTTTCATTCAATATTTTCTTCCGCTCCGGAGTAAATTTCTCAAGTCCTGTTTCTTCAATATACTTCTCCATCCCTTCTTCTGGGTTTGATTTTTTTTATATAACTTTGAGAAAAAATTAATGAATTGCTCATGAATTTCCTTTTCCACATATGTTATTCCATTATCTTTTTTCACTGCTGTTATAGATCTTTTTTGCACTTCCTTCTTAAGACAATAAGCTAAATATCTACCAGGTTTATTTGCATGTTCAAAATGTCTCTGTTTTAAAAAGCTCAGCTTCTATTGTATCTCCTCTGTCT
The DNA here is from genome assembly GCF_004798865.1 of Varanus komodoensis. Taxonomy (NCBI): domain Eukaryota; kingdom Metazoa; phylum Chordata; class Lepidosauria; order Squamata; family Varanidae; genus Varanus; species Varanus komodoensis. The sequence continues at coordinate 344,985 of NW_025335297.1, forward strand.
TTAACATATCTAGCTGATTTCTTAATTGTCTGAGTTTTGTTAAAATTAATTTATATTGGTTATTTTTATGTAGATCCTCTAATATTTGAATTTGCTCCAAAAGTCTTTTGTGTGTGTGTGTGTGTGCTGACTTATCTCCCTTTTCTTTAGACATTGTTTCTATGAAGTATCCTCTCATATTAGCTTTACTGGCTTCCCAAATTGTAACTCTGGAGACATCATTGGTCTTATTTAATTTGAAGAATTCTTCTAGTACTTCTTCTGACTTTGTCAAAATATCTTCTTGTAGCAAAATATTACCACTGACTCTCCATCTTCTTCCTCCAACCTGTTCTTCCTGCCATATTATCTCCAATGGATTATGATCAGAAAGTAACTTGGATAAGATCTTTACTGGCTCTAAATTCATTATTAAATTTTTAGATATCCAATACATATCAATCCTTAAATATGTCTGTTGTCTGTCAGAAAAAAATGTATAATCCCTAACTGCAGGTTTTTTTTTTTTACTCTCCATGCATCTTCTAATGGCAGCATTTCCATGTAATTAAAAACATTTTTAGGTAGTTTACCACCTCTAGCTTTTTTTGACCTATCAGTATTTGGATCTGTAACTCCATTCATATCACCAATAATCAGAACTTCTCCTTCTTGAAAGTCCAGTATCAATTGAAGAAAATATTCATAAAAGTATTATTTTGCATCATTTGCATAAATCACTGCCAATGTCTTAATTTTCCCATGCAGAAATCTAATCTTCAAAGCAATAAACGTTCTTCTACCACGTTTAGTCCTTGATTGCTAATATAGATGGCAACTCCCTTCTTAGAATCTGCTGAGGCTGTAAAATCCCAGCCCAGATTTTTGAGATTCAGAATGTGAACAAATTCTTCTTTATATGCGTTTCTTGAATACATATTATATCTGCCCTCTGTTTTCTTAAAAACTTGAAAAAATAGTTCATTTAGAAGAGGAGTTCATCCCATTGACATTTATAGATAGGATCTTCATTTTGTCTCTATTGTCCATTAAAAAAACCTCAAACAATTATCTTTCAATAAATATAGCACATAATTCTGCTTCAGCTTCAAATTAACATTTCTCTTCTCCCCTTCCCACCTCCACCACTTCAAACTTCTGCATTCCTTCATTGCTGTAAATAGTCTCACAATTCAACAAAGCTCCTAAAGCAGTACAGAATTTAAAAAGATAACAAAAAATGAAAAAAATAAAAAGGAAGGGAAGACAAGGAGGTTAAGGGGGGGAAAAAACAAAAGAAACAAAAGGAGAGAGAGAGAGAGAAAGAAAACGCTTGATAGATAGAGCACAAAAAGCAGGATTAAATAAAGTCAGTTACAGCCTTCTATGATATCATACTTTATAATAATAGGATTAAATAAAGTCAGTTACTGCCTTCTATGGTATCATACTTTATAATAATATTCTATCTCTATCAAATTAAAGTGTCGTTATTATTCCCTTGGCAAAAGCAGAAAAAAAGAAAAAAGAGAGAAGAGAAGAAAAGCAAAAGAGAAAGTACATGGGGGGGCAAACTCTGGACTCATTCGAGTTACCTTATCTTGTCATTATTATCAAAGCATTAGACAAATTCTGCTCAACTGTCAGTTAGCGAGGCAGAAATACCTCTACTTTTAATAGCTTCCTGAACAAGATAAGAAAGGGAGCAGCATCAAGCCACTGCCATTTGAGTCACCATTCCACCCCGCCACCCCCGAAGTCCCCAGCTGTACCACTTCTTCAGCTTAGACATTACTTTTTTAAAAGAAGGTTTGTTGTCGGGTTCATATGAGCAAAGTGCTAAACCGAGGGTACTAAACTTCTTTCAGCCCAAGGACTGATTCTGGAGAAGTTCTCAGGGGCTCCATTTCGGTGGTGAATAGGGCTGAAGGTAAAAGGGGCAGGGACAGAATGCGAAGCTCCCTGCCATAAAGTCTATACTAGGTCTTGGGAGAGAGATTTCCAACTTTCACAAGAGGGGAAAACTGTACACAACCCAGAGAATCACCAATCCACAGAGGAAGCACTACAGGTTCCCAGCAAGCCCGAAAAGGAAATCCAGTCCCAAAGCTGGGTGGAGCCCCCGGGGCCTCGGGTCCTGCACGCTGACGCAGCAGGGCTGGTGCCACGCTGTCGTTACTGGATTCAGCCGGCGTCAAACCCGCACTCAAGAGCCAAGCATGGCTTGTCATTGAACAGGGTGTTGTTCAAATGGTCTGTCGTGCTGTCAGGACCCTGCTGAGATGAAGGACCATGGTGCGCGACCCCCAGTGCACAACCCAACACCAAGCCGTGGATTCTCTTCTCAGACTGTTCGTGGTTAGCAAGCAATGGCTTCATTGCACAGCTAGGCTGACACAGCAGGATTATCCGTTGTCGCACTTCATGACAACCCACACTCATCCCATATTCAACCCTTGAGTGTGAGTTATCATGGTTGTCTGAACCCAGTCACCACTGCAGAGATTACTGATTTTCACCTGGACCGTGGCAGGCAGAGATGGAGTTAACTCTGCCTCCCCCTCCGCAATCCTGCCAAAAATTCCCCTCCCCCTCTGGAGGAGCAATTAGCCATGGGAAGCGAGTTCCCACAAACACCTCCGGCCAGGGAGTGGGCCTTCTGGGACTTAAAGCCAATGTGTGCAAGCATTTTGTCTTAGGATTTGCAGCTGCAGAGGAGAGAGTCCCTCCCCGTGACATTGTGGTCCAAACAAAAACACAGCAGCTGCTAGCTTTTTAAAAAATAATTGCCACTGCACTTCAAAGTTTAGCACTGCATCTAGTCTGGCCCTAATGATGCCTTCCATCAGCAGGTGCCACATCATTATATTTTCTGTTTTCCTGTATGATAGCAAATGCTGCACTCCACTTGTGCAAAAGGCAGCAAGCAGCTTCTAAGTGAAGTGCAGCATTAGGCATCCTGGAACAAAAGAGGAATTCACTGAGCAGACAGAACTGCTCTAACGCTCTGCTTCTTCTTCATAAATTATCTACAGTAGGGGGTTGCAAAGCCTCCATTTCAATAGGACTGAGTTGAACTTATCTTTTTATAACAAAATATATATGCACACAATTGAGTAGAGAAAAAAAATAAGCGACTTTGGAGGGAATAGAAAAAAGAAACAATCACAGGAGAAGAAGCTGAGTGGCGGGGGGGGGGGGGGAGGACATTTCTCCGAACTTTGATAAATCTAGGTGATTTTTTAAAACATTTAACCAGGTTTTTAATGTGAACCATGCAAGACACACAAGGAATACAAATTAAGGAGGACAAAACCTCTGCCTCAGCACAGAGCCCCCGCCATCCTATTGTGGCGACAAAAAACATACCAATGGGTTTTTCTGGCTGGGTACCATAGTAACCAGTGGTCAGAAGCCCTTTTGCAGGGATGCTTTCTACGAGGTTTCCCTCACACGTCCACGCAGAGCAGTCGCTGCAAGTCCGGACGCCAGCTGAAGGGTACAAGAGGGGCATGGTGAGGAAAGCGCAGGAAGACGGACAAGCCAGGGGCCCAAGAGTTCTAGACGCAGCCCCAAAATATACAAAACACAGGCCTCCACCTCCCCCATTTAAAAATTATGGGACACACCAACACATTCTGAGGCCTGCCAGTGGCACGAACACTGTCGCCTTTTTGGCACCCAGTTACGCAATTCCTCCGTTTCCAGGCATTTAACAGCATGTGAGGGACTTCTTAATTCAATTGTTTCGTCAGATCATCTTTTATTGTTAATTTTAAGCTGCTTTAAACTGATCTACACATTTGCACACTAAAAATTTTGTTCTAAGAAACCTTGAGGTTTTTTCCGAAAAAAGGAGTTTAAGAGCCAGTATTATTATGTGGTCACCAGTTCCAGTCCATTTCAGCCATAAAGCTCACAATGTGTCTCTGGGTTAGTCACTGACTCTCAGTCTTACCTACCTCACAGGGCTGAGGTGCAGATAAAATAAAGACAGAGGGGGTTTATGCAAACCACATTGAGTTCTTTGCAGAAAAAAAGTAGAAGATACATATAGTAATAAATCAATAAGAAAAAATCAATGAGAAATTTTAACAATAACATCAATAATGCTTCTTTTGCTGGGTGTAAGAGAAAACTTAAACCAATTTGTTACCTTCTGCAATAGATTTGATTTCACGACCTGGCTGGACCAGATCTGGGTGTATTTGTTGATGTCCAAGTTCAACCCAGTTGCTGTGGCTATAAAAATCCTACACGACGACAACAAGGAGGAGAGATTATGAAAAATGCTTGGGTTTAGTACTGTTGTGTTAATTGTAGCAGCTGCTTAATTATTTTGGAGTGATGAGTGATCTAGTTTTATTGCATTTAGTGGTATTTATATTTAACTGTTTTGTATATCACTTTTGATGATTTTGCAGAAAAGCAAGTTATAAACATTTTAAATAATTGAAGGGAAAGAAAAGAAAGACGTTTCATAGCAGGACAAAGCAAACTGATTAATCAACCCATTTATGTATTGAACCCATTACAGAACCAGGCCTTACAAGGATTCTGACCCACAACTTTTGATTATGTGAGTGAAGTCTTCCCAGACTGCACATACATTTGGAAATTTGGGGAACTTTCCTAGGCACCTCCATAAAATGGCTGCATCGGAGGGATGGCAAAGGACAAGAAACCTGCCCAAAAGTTTGACTGAGGGCAGGCAGGGAAGGGGCCTGATCTTCAGCACAGTAAACATCTCATAAGAACCCAGTTTTCAGTACCAGCCAAACGTCCTTCAAAGCAGTTCCAGCTGTTGCTAAGAAAATACATTTATTAGGGGGAAAAGTGGGAGGTGGGCACCAAGGAAGGGGTCCAGGCTCACGCTGGTGCTTGGACTCACTTTTATGGTACTACTCTAGAAAAAGGGAGCCAAGATTCCAGCACACCGGTCCCAATGGGGCCCTCCAGACATCGAGGACTACAGCTCCCAGGCCTCTTGCTCACTGGTCATGCTGGCTGGGGCTAACGGGAGTTGAAATCCAAGACATCGGGAAGGCCCCACATTGGAGGAAGCAGCCGCCACCGTCCCCTCCTGCCCCTGCCGGGGGCTCTGTTTGCCTGCAGGCACCTGCAAGGAATGGAGCAGCTGCCCCAGCTTCTCCCGGGCAACGTCGTACTGCTCCGAGCGCACGGCCTGAAGGACCTCCTTGCGGGCCTGCAAGAGCCAGGAGTTGGTGGCGTAGATGAGCTCCGAGTCAAAGTGGAGCCTGGGGTCGTTCCGGGTGGTGTTCGCGAAGTCCATGTTGGCGTTGGCATTGGCCACCTGGGCGATGGCCCCACGGAAACGCTTGGCAGACACTCCAGGGCCATAGAAAGCAGCGAAGATGTCGTCAGCCAGGAGGGTCTTGTCCTGAGTGGGGGAGAGAAACTTGATTAGGAGTGGCCTTATCCTCTGGCTGAGAGTGAGGTGGGGACCAGCGAGGCCTGAGATTAAAAACTGCACCTGGAAATGGAAGAGGCTCTTGGAAAGTTACTGCTTAAGTGAGGGGAAAATTACATGTTCTGACTCTGCACTGTATCCTGAAACATCCTGTCCTGAAAAGAAGCACCTGGGGGGAGGTGCTTTACAAGGGACAAGCCCCACGTGGGAGAGAGGGCTTAACCCTTTCCAAAGCTGCTCCCTCTCCCATCCCAGCTGGAGTTTTAGGTCTGCTTGTGCAGGAGAAACACGCTGGGACGCGGGCTGAGAGCAAGCAGGGGAGGCTGGCATGCTGGGGGTTAAGGAGCTTCCCCCATGTGGCTTTCTTAACCCCCTTAGGGTAAGAACCTACCCAGCTCAGCATAGGCATGGCTGCCTGGGAGAAGGGTGGGAAGAGCAGGCCCCGCTGTACATGAGTCTTCCCCAGAGCTGTAAGGGACTCGGGTCACCCATGTTTAATGCCAGGCCTGAGAGGCTGCAGATAGCGAGTGCGTCTCAACAGGCCAGGCTCTGCCCAGACAGAGTTTGCTCCCTGGCCACCTGTGCCTGCACAAAGGATTATGGGTGTCCCATCAAAAGCAGCAAGGGCTAGTCTTCTCAGAGCCTATTCCCGTTGCTCCCTGCAGGGGATGGCAGATCCCTCCCCAAATGGGAGCCAAACTACAGGAGAGGATGAGAGATCCACAGCACAGGGTTTGTTTTGGGGCCGTGGGAAGGGGCGAAACCTCCTTTGTGTCACACCACGATCATACCCAAATTGCTATTTGCCCCAAGGGAGGGAATACATCATACCGAGATAACAGAGTCCTTTGGGGGATTATGATCCAAAGAACAACTCAGGGGGAAGGTTCTGTATTCCACCCATAGGATACAATCAGATCAATAAATAAAGCCCTCTTCCCCCATGCCTAGGGGGATATCCCCTCACACCTCCACTTAAGCTGCCAGAAAAGTGGGGAATCTCCTTTCAGGGGGCCTGCAAGCTCCTGTGTTGCCCTCTCCTCCTCCCAGCCCCAGCTCAAGAGCACACCTGTGGGTCACTTTCAAACTCTCCAAGGGTCATCTCAGCCTTCCCTGACCTGCTGCCCCCCAGATGCTCTGAGCTACGTACCCCCATCATCCCCATGGCTTGCTGGGAATGACGGGAGTTGCTTCTCTTTAAAGCAGGGAAATGTTTCCCAGGAACATAAAGCATGTTCCTGGGAAAATGAGGTCTTCCCCTGGTACCAGAAAAACCAGGCAAACCTCTCTGGCAAGCTGCTATCTCAGGGAAGGGGCCCTCATCTTAAAAGATAATCTGAATCCAAGCCACATAAGGCTTCAACTGTTAATACCAGCACCTTGAATCAGACCGGACAAGCAGCCAACGCAGATGAAAAAGTTTAGGCAGAGAAGAATCACATTGGCCAGTCCCTGTTAACCATCCCACTGCCCTGTCTGGGACCAGCTGAACTTTCTTAACTATTTTCAAAGGTGTGTGACATATTGCAGTAATCCAGATGGACTGTTGCCTGTGTGGATAACTGCACCTATGTGGTCTCTGTCCAGATCAGGATTCCCCAACACAGTCCAGACACATTTGGACTACAACACCCAGAATCCGCAGTCAATGGCTCTGCTGTATGGGAATTGTGGCCCAAATGTCTCTGTAGGCCACCAGGTTGGGGAAGGCTGAATTCTAGATAGAGATGTAGTTGGTAAGCCTAAGTTTGGCCCATCAGTCAGATCCAGGGGAGAGAGAGAGAGAGAGAGAGAGAGAGAGAGAGAGAGAGGAGGCCCACCTGCCTGCCAACTCCACCTATTCTAGTCACTCCATTTACAGCTCTTCCCAGCTTTAAAGGGCTCTGAACTTTGGCACCATGGCAGCCTATCGGGTGCCTGCCTCCTGTTCCCTCTCACCTTGAAGTCCTCCTCTCGGATGTGTTTCCCCTTGGCAGGGCGACGAGTCTCTGCAAAGAGCCGCACGGTGATGGCGAGGATGGCCTCCTCCGTCATGTCCTGGTGGGTGATGGACCCTGGAGCAAACGCCATGGTGCGAGACCAGAAATTGGGGAAGAAGCCATGGACTTCTCGGGGAGGCAAGTACAGCAGCGTCAGCATCCACAGCAGATGCCAGAGCCTGGACAGGGCATGGTCCATGCTGGGTACATTTATCTGGGCGGAGAGAAGAAAAGGAGCTTGCATTGGTTGCTGTTCCTGCTGCGCCTTTGCACAGGCCTGGGGGGCAATGGTGGGCATCCCAGCACAAAAGCTGCCAGGAGCAGGCGCCTGGACTGACCTGCCTCACAGGTGCGTCCTTCACAGAAAAGGGCAGAAGCTGAGCATGGAAGCATTGGTGTGGGGTGAGATCAAGAAGGAAACAGGGCTTCTTCGGGTCCCTGGCCTTAAAGTAGCCATTGTGGGGCAAAGCAACTTCAGACAGAGACTCAGCAAGAGGCTGCTGAGGTAGAGCAAAACCTCTGGATGGATTCTGCTGCTGGCACCGGCTTGAACCGGAACAGACTTTAGTCCCACCACATGTATGACTTGACTCAGCAACAACTGCACTGGGGACATTAAGAGAGTGATTGTCCTTTCCAGCATTTAACTTCCTTCCTCCCTTGCCTTCAGTATTTCTTTTCCCACCGACCACTTCCCCAGCTATTGTAAAACCTGAGGTTCTCCATAAAGCTCCATACATCTCACAAAGTGAACTGTAGCCCACAAAGGCCTACGCCAGAAAAAATGTCTAAGGCAGAGTCCTACACATGTTTAAACAGAAAAAGCCCTCCAATTTTCCGCATGCTCCAATGGCAGCATGCATTGGGCTGTAAGCTTTTCTGCCTGAACTTGCATAGGATCACATCCTGAGTGTTACAAGCTTCTTTGCTGAAGTGGTACAGTCACTCCACCATGTCATTCTACTGCATGTGTGGATTCAGTAACATTTTAAAGCTGAAAGCATTTGCAAAATGCCTCTGGATTTATTTTTGCAAGGATGGTGTGTTAATATTGTTGAATGTGTTAGAGTTAAAGCTAGTGTTGCACAAACTGCAGCCTATTCAAAGGCAAGATTAAACGTTCCATTAATCTTTTGAATGTAATGAAGTTGGCAAAAAAGGAGCTGTGAGCTGGCATTGTGCATTTGCATATGCATTAATTTACATGTTCTAGCCAGTGTAAATTGTTTGGACAGTTTAGTTCTAGAGATCCCAAGGAGGGATTTGAAAGCCAAAGAAGGGCAACTCTAGAAACTTCCACGTAATAACCAAAAAGGCTTCTGTGGAAGCTTGCAGGACAATAAATTACGTCAAACTTGTACTAAAATAAGAAAAGACTGTCAGAGGAACAGAAAGATGTGATGACTCAAACACTATGTGCAGGACTGCTTGGAGCATGTGGGACGCTGCATTATTTTATTTTCTGTGTTTGCATGCACAGGATCACTCCCTTATTAACTGAACATAAGACAAGGCAAAAATATCCAATTATCATAAAATATGGCATGAATCTGTTGCATATATAGATCCGTGACATATGCAGAACATTCTCCAAGACTTTCCTCGGACTATGGAAAAGAGACTAAGTAGGAAGAACCATAAAGGAGACCATCCAAGCACTGACCAGACCCAGCCCTCCTTAGTTTCCTTGCCATCTGGGCAAACTTCTACAGCAAGGGCAGGTTAACTTCTTGCCCAGTTTTGCTTTGGTTGGTGCATCTTATTTGTATAAGGTGTGCTTCTGATTCATAAAGCAAGACTGCATGCTTGGAGGGGAACTCACGAGGCATAGCTAATATGTGCTAGATGATGCTGAATAGAAACACTGCCACTTGAGCAGTAGGGACATAATACAAGGCTGCATAATAAATGCTGGGCGGGGATAAACTGAGTGCAGATCCATTCCGTCCTCTCATCTCCCTGCAGTGGCACAGTGCATGCCTGGGGGGGGGGGGAGGCAGCGCAGGCCAGGCCGGCCCCTGGCACAATAGCACTCCCCTTCTCAGGCTCCCTAGCAACTGGTATGCAAAGGCATAATGCCTCTGGGCCAGGGGGCTTTGTGCAGCCATCAGAACTAGCAGCCTTATCCCCAGGAATTTGTTTAATCCCCCCTTTTAAAGCTGCCCAAGCCAGTGGCCATTGCACTACATCTCTGGGTAGTGAATTCCACAGTGTCTCGCTCTCTGCTGTGCCAAGACGGCCTTCCTTTTATCAGCCCTGATTCTCCCACCATTCAGCTTCATGGGATACTCCTTCTGGTTTTCATCAGAGAGAGAGAAATGCCTCTTTATCTACCTTCGTTACAACTATATGTGCATTTATCATATCCTCCCTAACTCACTTTTTCCTGAACTAAAATGTCTCCAACACGGTACCTCTTCCTCATGGGGGGATGTCTTCCAGCCTCTTAATCCTTTTCATCACCCTTTGCCGTGCCTTTTCCAGCTCCAAAGGAGGCAGAGGTCATGACTAGTAGCCCAGGTACTGAGAGCCTTATCATCCATGAATTCTCCTAAATCCCTTTGAAAGCCCTCTAGGTTGGTGGCAATCACTGCATCTTACTGTAGCAAATCTTCAAGTGCTTTGCGGGCTTAGAAAGAAATTCACCTACTCCACAATTTTTAGCACTGGAAAGCAAACCAGCAAGGCCTGCTGGACCACAGTACAGAGATGGATCGAGGCAGCTGCCTCCACCTGAGGACTGTTCTTAGAAGGATTATCGGGCGCTTGCCTACACTTCCAGATTTGCTGCTGGTCTTAAGAGAAAACACTAGAGAATTCCACAGAATGCGGCTAAAGGGCCCCAGATCTCAGAGCCTGAAAGCACAAAGGACACACCTTTGAAAGGAAAGGACAGATTGCACAATGCACAAATGCAACAAAATGCATGTCTGGAAACACATACAATGCATGCTACTTAGGGAACAGGGATGGACCTGTGAACAAAGTGTGAACAGCCCCAAATGCCACTGGTTCTAAGCAGGACTGTCTGCCTTCTGGGCAGGTCCCTGCCTCACACCTCCTGGCATTGACCTGAAAGACACCAAGACCTGACTGCAAGTCTGTCGCCTGCGGTGGCAAAGGGCAGAGGTGCCTGAAGAGAGGAATTGGGATGCCTTGCCATTGCAGGAGCTCCTTGCTGGCTGGGATCAGACAGCACAATAGCCAGTAAACCATGGATAGTCATTGAACCCATCTGAGATAACAACCCAGGGTGAACAACCCACAGTTCATGATCCACGAACAAACCATGGGTTGTCTGTGGTTAACAAACCATTATTTGCTAGCACGGCTGGGTTCAGAAAACATGATAAACCACAGTTTAACAACCACCCACATGCAACCCATACTCATTCCTTGTCTGAACGCAGCTGTGTCTAACATGGCAAGCCAGCCAAAGGCTTCATTACGGTGTACCACAAGCTGACAGCAGCTTCCCCACAACAGGTGCACACCGAGGAAACGGCTCTGGATGGTCTACACAAGTGGGCTCATTCACAAGTGGACACATTTGCAGGCATGTTCATACTACACAAGTCTGTGGTGGTCCAACCAGTCTCCTCTTGGTAGTTTCTGCCTTCTTTTTTCCCTTCCCACTCAGAAGCCCAGCATGTTGACAGTCAAGATACGTACTTTTTCTTAGAACTCAGCTGGTCAGTTGAGCCATTTGGGTTGCAAAGATAAGGGCTTCTGCATTGCATCACACACACACATCTCAACGTGAAAAACTGCCCAGAGAAATATCTGAATGGCGCTTGCGGAGGCAAAGTTGTGACTCAAGGCCTGTGCTCCTTCCAGCATGGCTGGCTTCTCGCGTGGACTGGCAGTGTGCCACCGGAGCATCCAGCAAAACAGCAGGAGGCTGGGTGCATACTAAGGGTTTCTTGTTCACCCAGAGAAAGGCAGCCATGTTAGAAGCAGCGTTTAAAGGTGGGCTTTTACACCACACTTGGCCTGAAGTGACCTGGAGCTGTTCCCTAGACTTAGCTTTTCTGTGTGGTCAGAGCTGATCCTGCCATCTTTAACTAGATTTGTGGAAGCACTGAAAAGGTGGAGGTTACTGAGAGCTATCAGGTCAGCCCTTAAAAGCTGGAGGAGTACCTTGACAGGTACCTTGCTCTCCCCAAGGAGATTCGCCAGGCACCTTCCTTACTTTCTCTTCAGCGCCAAGCAAAGGCCTTCCTTTTTAAAAAATATTTTAATAATTAATTGCCATAAGACCTTTGTTTTGTAATTTTTGTTGCATTTTATTGTGGTTTTTGATGTGTTATTGGTTTTTATTATGGTTTTATTGTATTTTTATCTTGTGGCTGTCAGCCACCCAGAGGTGCTGTGGCACAATTGAATGGCATACAAATGTTTTAAATAAATAAATAAATAAATAAATAAGTGAGAGTTAACCCCCCCACAAACGTTTTGGTGCACCTACTTTTGTCCCTTTTTTCCTTTTTACTGGTGCTTTTCAATAGACAACTTGACAATTGGCCCCTGGCAACTGTGCACAAATTAGTCTGTTTATTAGTTTATTAAAATCATTAAATTAAATAATATATTTACTATTTATTATTAAATTTATTATTAATAATAATCACAGTATTATTTATTATAAATTAGTGCATATTTTCCTGGGCTCCAAGATCACCGCAGATGGGGACTGCAGCCAAGAAATTCAAAGACGCTTGCTCCTGGGGAGGAAAGCTATGGCAAATCTAGACAGCATACTAAAAAGCAGAGACATCACCCTGCCAACAAAAGCTGGACCATAAGGAAGGCTGAGCGCAAAAGGATTGAGGCCTTTGAATTGCGGTGCTGGAAGAGACTCCTGCGAGTCCCTTTGACCGTAAGGCAATCAAACCGGTCAGTCCTAGAGGAGATCAACCCTGACTGCTCTTTAGAAGGCCAGATCCTGAAGATGAAACTCAAATACTTTGGCCACCTAATGAGAAGGAAGAACTCCCTGGAGAAGAGCCTAATGCTGGGAACAGTTGACAGGAAAAGGAGGAGGAGACGGCAGAGGATGAGGTGGCTGGATGGAGTCACTGAAGCAGTTGGCGTGAATTTAGGTGGGCTCCGGGGGATGGTGGAGGACAGGCAGGCCTGGAGGAATGTGGTCCATGGGGTCACGATGGGTCGGACACGACTTCGTGATAACAACAACAACACCTACCCCACTGCATTGCTCTCTTTTACAGTTGAAATACACAAGAAACTGTATAAAATTTTAAAAATTGCAAGCACATTTGCATTCTTTTCCAGGGCTGGAAAAAAAACAGGTGAAGAACTTGGAGTGGCACTCCAAATTGCCATTCTGGCAATGATGGAGAAGCTGTCATTCATGGTCAGGATCACGATCGCAAAGAGCTGCCGTGTCCTGAACTTTCCTTTTCCTTTGCTCCTTTGACTTCTAAAAATCAAGACAATCTTTTGAAATGCAGTCCTTTTCTTGCAACCCCACACTTGGCAGAGCTGTTTAACTCTAAACAGCCTTTTACCTAAGCTGGAAGGAGAAGCCTCTGCCCATGTTGAAAGGTGAATCCAAATTGGGGGCTTCCCCACAGGCCCTCCCTTTCAGTAAGGCCGCTGGCTCCACCCTCCGGGGTTCTTGCCCTTGAAAAGCTTCTCTTGAGGACTCCTTACTGGGTCAAAACTGGATCCTTGCAAATGCTCTCCTTGCCCTTCTGAAGACCCTTTGGTCGCTTCCAAAACTGACTCTTGAGCTCAATGTGAGAGAACTTTACTAAGCAACCTTGAAGGTGCTTCAGAGGGTTCAGCCCCCCACTTGCTCTTGTCCTTCCTCCTCCTCCTCCTCCTCCACATCAGATCCTGAGGATGACTCCCACTGTAGAGCCTGCAAAGAGTTAGGGACTGGCCCACTCTCTACAAGTAGGGGGTTCTGCTGGCTTGCAAGTGTTGGGGAAATCCAGAATAAATCCTAGTAGGAAAAGGTGGCTAATATGTGCCTTTGTGTTATAAAATCAAACCTGCACCTCTTTCTCAGAAAAGCTGCAGAATTCCAAGCCAAGTTACTGTTTAGTGCTGCTGTTGCCTAACAAGAATTCTTAGCTGAATTTAGCTCACCAAAGAATTTCAGAAAAAGGGTCAGTCTGTGCTTTATAGACTACAGCAACTGGGTGGACGACAAGAAACTATGGATGGTTCTGGAAGAAACAGGTGTGTCTTAGCCCTTGATTGTCCTGATGCATAATGGTATTGTGGACAAAAAGCTACCGAGAAGACAAAATATGGAGAAATAGAATGGTTTCCTATAGGCAATGACGTCAGATGGGGTACCTTTTTTCTCCTTATCTATTCCATCTGTACACAGAACATATCATAAGGAAAGCTGGTTTAAGATCAAGGGAAGCACTGAAAATTGGTGGAAGACACATCAGTAATTTAGACAAGCAGATGATTGCACCTCACTGGCAGAAAGCAGCAATGAGTTGAAATGATTCCTGATGAGAGTGAAAGAAGAAAATGCAAAAGCAGGACTGCAGCTGAATATTAAGAAAACAAGAGGCAGTGTGGTATAGTGGTTCAGAGCGCAGGTCTGGGGCTCAGGCAACCTGGGCCCTGCTCAGCCCTGAAGCCAACTGAGTGGCTTTGGGCCAGTCATAGACTCTTAGCCCACCCTCCTGCACAGGGCTGTTGTTGTGGGGATAAGACTGAGCGCAGGAGGAGGACAATGGCGTAAGCCACCTTGCATTATTTAAAAAAGAAAAAGGTGGGATGTAAATCTAATACATAAATAAAGAACACAACTACAGAAGAATTGCAGAACTTTACCGTCAACCCCGCAGAATTCAAAATTGTGAAAGATTCTGTATCCTGTGGCTTGGGCATCAGTTCAAAGGGAGACTCCAGCCAAGAAATTGTAAGAAGACTGGGACTTGCAGTGAAGGAAATAGAAAAGATCATCAAATGTAAGGATGTTTCACTGGAGACCAAGGCTAAGATCATGCACACCACTGGACAGTGAAGAAAGCTGAGAGGAAGAGAATTGATGCATCTGAAACATGGTGCTGGAGAAGAGCTTGGCAAATATCCTGCACTGACAGAAAGACGAACAAGTGTGTCCTAAATGGAATCAAAGCAGAGCTTTCCCAAGAAGAGAAAATGACGAAACGGGAACCGCCATACTTTGGGCACATCATGAAAAGAGTCACTGGCAAGACAATCATGTGAGGGAAAGTGGAAGGGGATTAAAGAAGGGAAATGCCAACTAAGAGACAGATTAACTCCGTAAAGGAAAGTGCAGCCTGTGGCTTGGAAGAGCTGTCATGGACATGGCACTGTGAAAGACTTTCACTTATAGGCATCACTGTAAGTCAGAGATGACTTGCTGGTACATAATTTTGCTCTGATTTTGTTGTTATTTTTAATATACACAATTTAATATTCCATCAGAAATAAGAAAATGGGAAACATAAATAAATGAAATGATCACTGGATTAATAACAGAGAAAAACTGTATTGTCTTTCTGGAAGCAAGAAATTGTTTTTTACAGTAATCATAAGTGAGATCCAATCTATTATTAAATTATTCTTCTATTATCTTTTTTTCTTTTGTCCTTGATTAATGCTTAAGCAATAATAAAAGATCAAATTTTAGCCATAAGGACAAATGCCCCCTTGCTTTCTACAGTGGCAAAACTACGTCAGTCTTATCTAGTACAAACTCATTGCTGTTAAGGATAAAGTTCTTAATAACAATAACAATTTCTTTAACAACTGTTTCTGTTTTGTTGACAATATCTGCCCTATCATATGTAATCTGCCAGTACAGCCTTAAGGAAAAAAAAATATGTTGAAGCTGTTGAGGTAGAACACAAATTTAAAGTAATAGTTCCTTAAAACAGTAAGGAACAAGAAAACTGGGGGAAAAGATAAACATGAGAAAGCTAGGTACCTGAAAAAGCTACACTAAAGAGATGTGCATGCACAGCTTTTCTAAAATCCTAGGGAATCGGAGATGGCATGACCTGTAGTCATGACATTATATTACTCACCTTAGATTTAATCTTGTGGAAATTGCAAATTTACCTCCAAAGTTATACAAGAACACCCTCAGGGTCAAGGTAAGTCACTTGCCTGTTCATGTATAGAAATACTTTTAACAAGTAAATTGCAGCTGTAGCCTGTGTGTGTGTGTGTGTGTGTGTGTGTG